>NW_909383.1:0-1060 GCF_000209065.1 Trypanosoma cruzi | reverse complement strand
GCTGCTTGGAGGAGTTTCGCGAGATCTTGCCCACATGGGTGCTGCAGTCGGCGGATCGTTTTCGAGTGGCTGCTGCACCACACGTTGTGGTCTAAATTTTTGTTTCGAATTATGAATGGTGGTGGTCAGAGGCACTCTCTTTCAATGTCTGTTTGCGTGTTCACACACTGGACGCCAAACAACCCTGAACTATCCGCTGCTTGGAGGAGTTTCGCGAGATCTTGCCCACATGGGTGCTGCAGTCGGCGGATCGTTTTCGAGTGGCTGCTGCACCACACGCTGTGGTCTAAATTTTTGTTTCGAATTATGAATGGTGGTGGTCAGAGGCACTCTCTTTCAATGTCTGTTTGTGTGTTCACACACTGGACGCCAAACAACCCTGAACTATCCGCTGCTTGGAGGAGTTTCGCGAGATCTTGCCCACATGGGTGCTGCAGTCGGCGGATCGTTTTCGAGCGGCCGCTGCACCGCACGTTGTGGTCTAAATTTTTTTTTCGAATTATGAATGGTGGTGGTCAGAGGCACTCTCTTTCAATGTCTGTTTGTGTGTTCACACACTGGACGCCAAACAACCCTGAACCATCCGCTGCTTGGAGGAATTTCGCGAGATCTTGCCCACAAGGGTGCTGCACTCGGCGGATCGTTTTCAAGTGGCTGCTGCACCACACGCTGTGGTCTAAATTTTTGTTTCGAATTATGAATGGAGGTGGTCAGAGGCACTCTCTTTCAATGTCTGTTTGCGTGTTCACACACTGGACGCCAAACAACCCGGAACTATCCGCTGCTTGGAGGAATTTCGCGAGATCTTGCCCACAAGGGTGCTGCAGTCGGCGGATCGTTTTCGAGTGGCTGCTGCACCACACGCTGTGGTCTAAATTTTTGTTTCGAATTATGAATGGTGGTGGTCAGAGACACTCTCTTTCACTATCTGTTTGCGAGTTCACACACTGGACGCCAAACAACCCTGAACTATCCGCTGCTTGGAGGAATTTCGCGAGATCTTGCCCACAAGGGTGCTGCAGTCGGCGGATCGTTTTCGAGCGGCTGCTGCACCACACGC
>NW_909382.1:0-1060 GCF_000209065.1 Trypanosoma cruzi | reverse complement strand
TGCATTTGGGGACTCCTGCGGAAAGGCTTCTTGAGGAACGACGGGGTACGTCAAGAGACGCGCGTGCGCAGGCGAGCGATAATGACGTGGAAATGCGGTGGGGCGGCCCACTTGAGACCCGCAATATGCGAGGATTTGTTTCTTTGGCCCCCGCTGCAGCAGCTCTTTGCGGCGAGCATCACATTCCGCCAGCCCTCTTCCTTCGGGTGGAACAGGAGCCGGCTGAAAAGCCTGAAAGGCGCACAATAACCGCCTGTGGCGTCCGAGTTTGCTCGGGCCTGGATATCTTTTGCTCTGGCCGACTTTACGACTACTTGTGCGAAAAGCGTGTCGTTCCGCCTCCGTACTAATGCCGTGGGATCTTTTATTGTTTTTCTTTTTTCTTCCCCATGGCTATTTGTGGTTTCCTTGTGTGCTCTTTTGGATGTATTGAGGCGGCTGGTTGGAGAGAGGCTAGCTGCCGCACAATTTTGTGTGAAGAGGACTTTTGAACCCCACGTGTTTGGGTTATTAGCGAGTGAAGCGAAGAAAAAAAAGGAAATGATGGTCACCACCAGTACTGCTGCTGCTGCTTTTCTTTTCTTTGCTGCCAGTTTGAAATGGGCTATCCATCATTTATTGTGGGTGTTCCACACTCTTCTTCTTTTTCCTCTGTTTCTGGATGCGTTATTTTAGCACCGACGTTGTGGGGCCGTTGCTTTGCCAACATGCATACGCGGGTGGTGCTCCTTCCCATAGATGTGCCGTGAAAAAATATTAATATATTTTCAAATGCGCCGTGTGCTTTTCTGTGTGCGTGTAATGTGGGGCTTAGGCCTCACACAGGCAGGGGCAATGACACCTTTGCACCATTGCGATGCGGCCGGCGGTGCGGTGCACTAGCAAAATAAACTGTGCGTTCCATAACATACAGAGTATTCGCTACTGTGGGAATCGAACACTAGTTTTTTTGGTGGAACTACCAGGGCTTATCCACTGGGTGCGGTGCGTTGATTCGGCAAAGGGAACAGAAGGACGTCCTCTATGAGGTGTGCCTGTGGAGGGAGAACTGAACTGCTAC
>NW_909381.1:0-1060 GCF_000209065.1 Trypanosoma cruzi | reverse complement strand
TCTTGCCCACAAGGGTGCTGCAGTCGGATAATCGTTTTCGAGCGGCTGCTGCACCACACGCTGTGGTCTATGTTTTTGTTTCGAATTATGAATGGTGGTGGTCAGAGACACTCTCTTTCAATGTCTGTTTGCGTGTTCACACACTGGACGCCAAACAACCCTGAATTATCCGCTGCTTGGAGGAATTTCGCGAGATCTTGCCCACAAGGGTGCTGCAGTCGGATAATCGTTTTCGAGCGGCTGCTGCACCACACGCTGTGGTCTAAATTTTTGTTTCGAATTATGAATGGTGGTGGTCAGAGGCACTCTCTTTCAATGTCTGTTTGCGTGTTCACACACTGGACGCCAAACAACCCTAAACCATCCGCTGCTTGGAAGAATTTCGCGAGATCTTGCCCACAAGGGTGCTGCAGTCGGATAATCGTTTTCGAGTGGCTGCTGCACCACACGTTGTGGTCTAAATTTTTGTTTCGAATTATGAATGGTGGTGGTCAGAGGCACTCTCTTTCAATGTCTGTTTGCGTGTTCACACACTGGACGCCAAACAACCCTGAACTATCCGCTGCTTGGAGGAATTTCGCGAGATCTTGCCCACAAGGGTGCTGCAGTCGGATAATCGTTTTCGAGTGGCTGCTGGGGGCTTTGGTGTTTGTTCCAATCAATGGCTCTCACTGGCGATTCCACGGCCTAATATCGACTGGTGCCGTCGTTCTTGGGCCCACGTTGCTTGGCCCAATAATAAATTATTTGTACAACTGAACAACAAGTTCTCTGTGGGCGTGGATCATGTATCTCAGAATATGACCACAACAGCTGCTGAGTGGGCTGGTGGTTGTTGCGTCCTGTATGACAATGTTCTTGCGGATTTCACTCTGTTGAGTGTAAATGCTGTTACATCTGTGCCTCGTCGTGTGGCAGAGGCCTGAGCCAACGGAGGATAGAGTGCTGTGATGAATTAGGGCACCGACAACTCTCGTGTTGCTCATCGTTATGCTTGTTTTCACTGCGATCCTCGACGTGAGGAACATTTTGTTATTGTGTGCGGTATGGGGATCACTCA
>NW_909380.1:0-1060 GCF_000209065.1 Trypanosoma cruzi | reverse complement strand
AATTATTTCTGTTTTTTTCTTTTTTGCTCCACTCTTCCCTTCTCTTTTTGCTTTTGGGGGCGATCACTATGGACGTTTTTTTTCTACTTTTCCCTCTTTTAATTATTTCTTGCTGCGCTCTTCCTGTGAGGGGTGCCGTGTGTTTCCCGCCCAACTGCTCCACTCGCACACCCACCGACACGCTCATGACGACGGCCCTGTGCGCCTCGCCTGCTGCACGCATGAGGAGGGGCCGCGACGAACGGCGCGCTGAGGGAGCCGTGACGTGTGGGCGTGCGACGAGGGCCTGTGGGGCGGAGCACACATTTCTTTCCCTCTTGTTTTGTTTTTTAGCGGCCAGGGCGGGCAGACACCCGCAGCGCCACACACACACACAGCCACAGCCTGCCGTTTTTTTAGGATCTTTTTTTTTTGCTTCGCGTGTGCATTTCACGCTCCGGCAGTCCCTTCGGGGTCGGCCTCGTGAGTATTTCTCTCCCCTGATGTGTTTTTTTTTCTGCGCTCACTCCCCCGATGGAGAGACGCGACTGCCGTCATGTCTGCGTGCTTCTCTCAGCCTCTACACACACGAGTGACTGTGCTCTGCGGGCCGCACTCACGCGCCGATGAGAGGGCTGAGGGGAGCAGCAACACGCAGATGACCCCATGAAATATAAACGATGTGCGGACACATGGAGGTCAGACGGTTGAAAGACACGTAATTATTTAATTTTTAATTTGTGGGCTAAATATACAAACAGTTTGGTGGGCCACACGGTAACCGGGTGATTTTTTTTTCCTTTTTTTAGGAGTAAGAGCAACGGAGGACGACTCCTTTCTTGCTTTTTTTTCTTTTTATATAATTAATTTGTGCGGGCTGGAAAGATAATGGTGAAAGGGGAGGTTTTTTTTTATTGGTAATTGCTTTAAATAAATCTTGTATGACTCGCCACTGCTTGGGCTGCGGTGCAATCGTGAGTTTGAGCAGTCATGTTATTTCTACCATGCGGCTCTGCTGTGCATTTTGTTTTTGCGTTTCTTCACATGCTCCGTTTCTTTTTTACTTCTTTACCTCTTGTTT
>NW_909379.1:0-1060 GCF_000209065.1 Trypanosoma cruzi | reverse complement strand
CCAACACGCCCCCACCCACAGGCATCATCTTCACGGACACCACAGTCAGCCACACTACTCCCGTTGCATGTGCGCCCTCTCGCCCCCATCATCCCTTCCTCCCTCCTGCCGGCATTCACAGAAGAATGCTGCGGATGCCGGAGAAGTGTTCCACGTCGGCATCTGTGACGCCAGCCCGCCGCGCCTGCCACCCCGACAAGACGTGCCGCACAACGACATCCGCGGCGAGGCCCTTTACCTCGGCGCTGTTCATCTCACCCCTGCTGTACTTCGACGTCACCTCCGCGAGGAGATTGTCGTCGGGGCAGAAGAACCGAATGAGTTGGTACGCCACGTCTGCGTGCAGGTTGACACCCTCCGCACGCATGTCCTCCAGCGTGCCACCCCCACCAGAGAAGGCCTTGCGCACCTTCTTCCGCACCTCCTGCTCCGTGTCGTGTAGTGTGGTGACTCCGTTCCCCTCGGCGCTGCTGCTCATCTTGAACTGCGCTCCCTTCAGTGCGGGGAGGAACTTTGTGTGCAGCAGTGCGGGGGCGCAGCACTTCATACGCGGCGCGACGTTGCGTGCCAGAAGGAAAAAAGCGCCCTGATCAATTGCACAGGGAATGATGAACTTCAGCGGCGGGTCCCAGCTAGCCGTGGTAGCACACGGGGGAAGACACTGCTAAAACACGGTGCGGCCTGCACCGCTGGAAAGGCTGCCTTTCCAACATTGTCGCTATCCTTCAGGCCAAATGCATTCTTCACAGCGCTCAGCGTCAACATGCGCTGCAACTGCACGACAGTTGGGTACATGTCCCCCATGTACATCGTGTTGCGGAATATAAATGTCTTGCGTGGATCGAAGCCAAAGGCAATGATGTCTTTTATGTTCTCCACCAACCCGCTCGCCCTCTCCCCGCTGACAGGAATGTCGCGGAAGAAGTGCTTCTCATCATCGGTTATCTGGATCACCAACGGAAGACCGAGCGCATCCTGCAGGTACCGCGTCAATAAAAACGGTATGACATGGCCAATGTGCATCGACTGCGCGCTCGGTCCACGACCAGTGTACAAGTAC
>NW_909377.1:0-1060 GCF_000209065.1 Trypanosoma cruzi | reverse complement strand
TGTGTTTCGTCGCATTGCCAGTCGTCCAGATATTTATGATATTCTCCTTAACAGCTTTGCGAGGACCATTTGGGGGAACGAGGATGTGAAGCGTGGAATTCTCTCTCAGCTATTTGGTGGAACACGCAAGGAACTAAAATCTGGCACCTTCCGTGCGGAGATCAATGTGATTTTGTGTGGGGATCCAGGCGTGGCGAAGTCACAGCTGTTGTCTCAGGTGCACGAAATTGCTCCACGTGGTGTGTACACATCTGGGAAGGGCAGCAGTAGCGTTGGCCTGACTGCATTTGTAGTGCAGAATCATGAGACGGGTGAGTTGGTGCTTGAGCCTGGTGCCCTCGTGCTCTCTGACCGCGGTTTATGTTGCATTGACGAGTTTGACAAAATGAATGAGGCCACACGATCGGTGTTGCATGAAGTGATGGAACAGCAGACACTCTCCATTGCAAAGGCAGGCATAATTGCACAACTTAACGCCCGCACTTCGGTGTTGGCTGCCGCAAACCCGAAAGAGTCCCAATGGAATGTGAATTTGAACGTTGTGGAAAATTTGCAGATTGAACCGACGCTCTTGTCACGTTTTGATTTGATCTTTCTTTTGCTAGACCGGCACGACCCGACGGAGGACAGGCGTTTGGCCTCACATGTCCTCTCCCTTTTCATGGAGCCAGACGAGGGGTCCCGTCGGGCCACAACCTCTAGTAGTTCTCCCGAGTTGGGTAATAACAATGACACAGATAATGAGGAGGACAGGGGGAGAAATGGGAATATGAGGTCGCAAGGTGTCCCAATGGGACAAGCGGCGACGGTGTTGGAGCATGAAGGCGAGGTGTTTCTAGAGGGAACGAATGACGCACCCTACATGCCACCACGTGTGCTATCGCAGTACATCGCCCTTGCACGCGAGACGGTCCACCCACGTCTCACAGAAGCCTCACATAAGCAGTTGGCGACGTCGTATGTGGAGATGCGACGTGCCCGGGGCAGCAGCCGGACGGTCTCTGCAACACTGCGGCAGCTGGAATCTATGATTCGACTGGCAGAAGCACGTTGTAAGATG
>NW_909376.1:0-1060 GCF_000209065.1 Trypanosoma cruzi | reverse complement strand
CGCACAACGCCGTCGTACGTGGCGTTCACCGACACGGAGCGTCTGATCGGTGATGCCGCGAAGAACCAGGTTGCGATGAACCCGACGAACACCGTCTTCGACGCGAAGCGCCTCATTGGGCGGAAGTTCAGCGACCCCGTTGTGCAGTCGGACATGAAGCACTGGCCCTTCAAGGTCATCACGAAGGGCGACGACAAGCCGGTGATCCAGGTGCAGTTCCGCGGCGAGACAAAGACGTTCAACCCGGAGGAGGTGAGCTCGATGGTGCTGTCAAAGATGAGGGAGATTGCGGAGTCGTACCTGGGCAAGCAGGTGAAGAAGGCCGTGGTGACGGTGCCCGCGTACTTCAACGACTCCCAGCGACAGGCGACGAAGGATGCCGGCACGATCGCGGGGATGGAGGTGCTGCGCATCATCAATGAGCCGACAGCTGCCGCCATTGCGTACGGCCTGGACAAAGTGGAGGACGGCAAGGAACGCAATGTGCTCATCTTTGACCTTGGCGGCGGCACGTTTGATGTCACGCTGCTGACGATCGACGGTGGCATCTTTGAGGTGAAGGCGACGAACGGCGACACGCACCTGGGCGGCGAGGACTTTGACAACCGCCTCGTGTCGCACCTCACGGACGAGTTCAAGCGCAAGAACAAGGGCAAGGACCTGACGACTAGCCAGCGCGCCCTCCGCCGCCTCCGCACCGCCTGCGAGCGCGCCAAGCGCACGCTGTCGTCCGCGGCACAGGCGACGATTGAGATCGACGCGCTGTTCGACAACGTGGACTTCCAGGCAACCATCACTCGCGCCCGCTTCGAGGAGCTCTGCGGCGACCTCTTCCGAGGGACGCTGCAGCCGGTGGAGCGTGTGCTCCAGGACGCCAAGATGGACAAGCGTGCCGTGCACGACGTGGTGCTCGTCGGCGGCTCCACCCGCATTCCAAAGGTGATGCAGCTGGTGTCGGACTTTTTCGGTGGCAGGGAACTGAACAAGAGCATCAACCCTGATGAGGCTGTGGCGTACGGTGCCGCCGTGCAGGCCTTCATCCTGACGGGCGGCAAGAGCA
>NW_909375.1:0-1060 GCF_000209065.1 Trypanosoma cruzi | reverse complement strand
AGTGCAGCACCCTTGTGGGCAGGAGCTCGCGAAATTCCTCCAAGCAGCGGATAGTTCAGGGTTGTTTGGTGTCCAGTGTGTGAACACGCAAACATACATTGAAAGAGAGTGTCTCTGACTCCCGCCATTCATAATTCAAAACAAAAATTTAGACCACAGCGTGTGGTGCAGCAGCCGCTCGAAAACGATCCGCCGAGTGCAGCACCATTGTGGGCAAGAGCTCGCGAAATTACTCCAAGCAGCGGATAATTCAGGGTTGTTTGGTGTCCAGTGTGTGCACACGCAAACATACATTGAAAGAGAGTGTCTCTGACTCCCGCCATTCATAATTCAAAACAAAAATTTAGACCACAGCGTGTGGTGCAGCAGCCACTCGAAAACGATCCGCCGAGTGCAGCACCCTTGTGGGCAGGAGCTCGCGAAATTCCTCCAAGCAGCGGATAGTTCAGGGTTGTTTGGTGTCCAGTGTGTGCACACGCAAACATACATTGAAAGAGAGTGCCTCTGACTCCCGCCATTCATAATTCGAAACAAAAACATAGACCACAACGTGTGGTGCAGCAGCCGCTCGAAAACGATCCGCCGAGTGCAGCACCCTTGTGGGCAGGAGCTCGCGAAATTCCTCCAAGCAGCGGATAGTTCAGGGTTGTTTGGTGTCCAGTGTGTGCACACGCAAACATACATTGAAAGAGAGTGCCTCTGACTCCCGCCATTCATAATTCAAAACAAAAATTTAGACCACAGCGTGTGGTGCAGCAGCCACTCGAAAACGATCCGCCGAGTGCAGCACCCTTGTGGGCAGGAGCTCGCGACATTCCTCCAAGCAGCGGATAATTCAGGGTTGTTTGGTGTCCAGTGTGTGAACACGCAAACATACATTGAAAGAGAGTGCCTCTGACTCCCGCCATTCATAATTCGAAACAAAAATTTAGACCACAGCGTGTGGTGCAGCAGCCACTCGAAAACGATCCGCCGAGTGCAGCACCCTTGTGGGCAGGAGCTCGCGAAATTCCTCCAAGCAGAGGATAGTTCAGGGTTGTTTGGTGTCCCAGTGTGTGAA
>NW_909373.1:0-1060 GCF_000209065.1 Trypanosoma cruzi | reverse complement strand
TTTTTGTATTTTGTTTTGTGTAAGATCATCTGTTTTAATGACTTACGTGTGTTATATATTTTTTTATCAATTTATTTTATTTGGCTTCTTTTTTATCGTGTATTCTATGAGGATTATTTAATGTTGATTGTTTTTTTTTTTTGGCTTTGATAATGAGCTTTTTTTTCGATGTATCTTTGACCCTGGCTCAGCCGGCCACCTCAACGTGGTGCCAGGGTCTAGTACTCTTTGCTAGAGAGGAAGCTAAGTGCCTTCTGTTCATGCTTCAAACCCGATGAGTAGTTGTTACTTAGTTTTACGGGCCGGAAGGGCCGATGTTGGAGCCATTCTTTAATGGCTGCCCGCGGAGTAAGGTTATCCTTGCCACTGAATTCCTTCGTACGCTTACCAGAGCTGCAAAATTGAGGTGTAGTTACTACGACTGGTAAGAGAAGAAAAATATATATATATATATATATATATCTTTGGTTGTTTTTGTAAGCCCTTTTTGATGTTGATATGTGAGTGGCTGTTTGTATATGGATTTCATGGAATTGGCTGTGATATATATATATTTATGTATCTGTTGAGTAATAACAATGAAGTTTCTTTTCTTTGTTTTGTCAATGTAAAAAAAATTTTTTTTTTTTGTGGCAATACGTGTCCTTTTTTTTCTTTTTTTTTTGTAAAATATACGTGCCTTTGTGTGTGTGTGTGTGTCTTCTTTGATTTTGCGCATTTGAGCAGTAAATTATTTGTTTTAAATAAAATCCAGTGATGCGGATTGTGTTTGGTCGTTAAATGTGTGCGTTTGCCTCTTATTTTTATTTTTATTATTTTGTTTTGAAAGAGTTATGTTTGTGTTGTACGGATGTAATTTGAGGCGATTATTTTTTTTAATTTTTTTATGCCTTCTGTTCTTATGGACTGCCGTAATGATGGATGAATTGGGAGTTCTGTTGTTGTCGGTGTATGTGTGGGTGCATTTGGCACCACTTCTCTTCTTTTCTTTTTGTTTTCTGTTATGAATGATGATTGGAGGCCCAGGAGCCGATAGGGGTTTGCGGAGGATGAATGGAAT
>NW_909372.1:0-1059 GCF_000209065.1 Trypanosoma cruzi | reverse complement strand
GGGCGGTGAGTGCGTCAGTTGCCAGTAGTCAAAGCGTCGTTTCTCGTTCACGTGGGTCGGCATTGCAGAACAAAGAGCGGTATCATGCGCGCACGGCATGCACAAGGGCAAAAAGGACGAATAAAGAAGCACGGTGGCGGCACTCAGCCACGGGGGACAAGGGTCCACATCGACTCTGCGGTCGGTTGACCTTCAGACGTCCGGTTTGTAATCACGCCGCCGCCGCGCAGTTCGTGTGTCTGCAGGAGACTGGGGAATGGAGGGAGGGAAGAGAGAGGCGGTGCGGCCCGCATCGATCTCAGTTGGGTGTGACAACGGTGAGGTCATCTCGTCAGGTCGCCGGCAGCAAAGACGGTCGCCGTCAGCGGCGGTCAGTGCCTTCCTTCTCCCACCGCAGCGCCACTCCACCGACGCCGTCGCCCGCCTCCTCCCCACCGACACAACGAGGAAACAACGGCAGGAGATGTAACACCCGCAACGATCAGGCTGCCGCAGAGTCTCGTTGCAGCCGCCATGACCAGACGAGCAGGATGCAAACAAAAAAGGAAAACAATTGCCCCCTCAAGCATCTCAGCACAACGTGGAAGCACAGCAGCCGGCACACAAGGCGCAACGCCGTTCAGTGGCTACCAGCACTCACCCTCAGTTACGCGGCAACGTGAAAATGAACGAGCTCCTCCCACACAGCCATCCTGCAACACGAGTGGGTCACACGAGCAGTCGCACAAATTAACACCTCGCCATGCAAACCAGCAATCAAAGACACCGCCGGCGAAGGAAGCGATGGATGGCTGTGGCGCGCAGCCGCCATAATAAAACATGTGTCACCTTGCTTGGGGCATAAGGAAGAAGTCCAATCAAAGAGGCACACCAATTCGCACCAGAGGGAGGTAAGAGCAAACAGAAGCAAATATTCGCCTAGGGCGATTGACCGGATCGTAACGTTATTTACGAAAATCAAGCAATACAAGAGGAAGAAGGGGTAAGTGAAAAAGCAGTGGGCTCACCACACCCTCAAGCTTTGCCCCAGTAAGTATATGTACACATATGTATTCCGAT
>NW_909371.1:0-1059 GCF_000209065.1 Trypanosoma cruzi | reverse complement strand
GATGATGCAACAGGGGTGCACGGTCCCGAATGAAATGCCGCCGTCGCCGGAGGGCTTTGGGAACATGGGCGGCCCAAACTCCGGATGGGGCCCGTGCCGGCAACGGGGCGGCAGCCTTGAGCCGACGCCGGCGGGTTATTTTGGCGGCTTCTCCCCGGCACCACAGTTCCTCCCCAACGATCTTGAGAATATGCGTATCCCGGAGGAGCGCTACGGAAACTACTGAGGAGCCGAGCGCCGAGACTCACAGGGGAGGAGGGGGCGTGCCGCCGTCGAGGATGACCCTGCATGCCGACACGTGGGAGGGGGCTGCAGCCATGGAGACCGAATATATATACCGAGGTGACAACGCACCGGCCGCCGATGGTGGGTGGTCATGCGTACAAGAAAAGGCGGGCCGCTTTTCTGCGAGGACTCAACAGGCACGCAGGACTCTTTTTGTCCCCTACTTTTTAGTTTTTTTGTGATCAGAAATGTTGAGTGAAACCAACGCAATGAAGTGAAAAGCGTCTCGCAAGATGGAAGAAAAACAAGAGCATTTTTGTGTGTGTGTCGGAGAGAGTCTTTATGTGTCATTATATTTTTATGACTGTTTCTTCTTCTTTTGGTGTAACTTTCTGGGAAACGTGGTCTACTCCTCATCGGGGAGGAGGCGGCGCAGCGTCCCACAGGCGCCAGACGAGCCCTTGCGGTGTTTCCCGTGCCTCCTGTGCGCTGGTGTCGCCGCCCACGCTGACGCCGCTCGCTCCGCCGCCCTGACCCCTTCACCCGCACCGTCCCGGATTCGGGTGGGGCGCAGTGGGTTGGCTGACGGGCTGCGTGGCACCGCGTGGCTGTGTTGTTTCCTGTTGTCGCCCGTGCTGTTTGTGTCTGCTGATCGGTGCTACTACACACTCCCTCCGCCCTTTTTTCCTTTGCCTAGACTCTCACACCAAGAGCGAACATGGCGAAAACGAAGCTGCCGACGATGAAGCGGAAGCTAAGGTGGGTTGCCGTGCTGCTGATTCTCTTCATTGCGGTCACGACTGTTCTGTCCCTCAGCTTTGTCCCCGCTGCCGA
>NW_909370.1:0-1059 GCF_000209065.1 Trypanosoma cruzi | reverse complement strand
GTCTAAAGGTAAAGGTCGAGTACGAGCCGTACGTGAAGTTGTTGTCAAGTATCGACCACACACTCCGATCGCGGAACGCAACGCCGTAGTGAGCAGCCACGTACACAACGTAGGCGGTGCGGAACTCGTTGTTGCGGTGCACCAGCCAGCTGCCGTCAGTCACAGTCAGCGTGTTTGCCATGAGCATGGCGAAGCCGAGACGAAACGTGCTGGACACAACCTGCAGCACGCTGCCGCCAGCCACAACAACGTCCCCAAACACACACGCGCCCCCGTAGTACTCGGTGCTCGGCGCACTCCACGAGCTGTTCTGTATGGAGAACACGGAGCCGCCGCTGACACGCAGGTCCGACGCAAGAGCGTACATCACGTGCGTCCGCGACATGACAGCGCAGTTGTCCATGTAGAATACGCTGGACATGTTCGCCATGAGGCCGCGCTCCACGAGGATCGCAGCGCACAATTCCCCGCCACACACCAGCGTCGACCGCGTCATGACAAACCGCGTCGACAGTAGCCGGACGCCGTCCAGGACAAGCGCGGGGCCGTACCGAAATCCCTCGTGGCCACGGGTCGTCGGCACGTACCGCGACCCGCCAACCGTCGAACGCAGCGTTGAGTTCGCCAGCAGCACACTCGAGTGCTGCGGCATCGCGCCATGCAGCACGATCGTGCCCTCCAGCGACGTCACATTCGTCATGTTGACGAGGGCGTGGGGCATCAGGCGCGCCGTGCTCTCGCTGAGGCCGCCAATCCGCAGCTGCGCGCCGCCCGCAAGCACGCAGTGACGCAGCGTCACGTTCAGCGCGTCAGCGAACGCGTCCATCGAGCGCAGTTCCACCGCCACAGTGATCGGTCCGCTGAACACCACCGAGTCGAAACACGCCGTCGCACGCCCGCCGCCCGCCGTCACCGACCCCGTCAGCGTCACGCCACTCACGCAGCCCTCCGCAGTATCGCCACCGCCACCGGCCCTCGCAGGCGGCACGTCGAACGGCAGACACGCATCGCCCACACCGCCGGCACGGCAGCTGCACACGCAGTCAGAGAACGAAGCCG
>NW_909369.1:0-1059 GCF_000209065.1 Trypanosoma cruzi | reverse complement strand
TCGTGATTTTTAAGAAGGCACACAGCCCCTCCATTTCACCACGTTCCTCAAAGACTTTACGACAGACTGATAAATCTCCAGCAGATGACCTCGATCGCAGTAGTTACCGAGGTTGCGCAAAAACAACGCAACTCGTCGCACCAAGATTCCACCAACCGTGAAGCCACCAAGCACGTCAAGCACTTCGGTGCAAAGTTTCCTTATTAGCGTATAGAAGCTGGGATGAAACAGTTCCGAGCGCGATGTATTTGGGTTCTCCAAAGCCATTAAATAAATGGAACGCAGTATGACATCAAACAGATACCAAGAGAGGTCCGCCATCTGTTTCTTGACATTCCTTTGCAGTGGTGTATTACCCTTGGATTTATTCTCGGTATCTGAAGCCCCATCTGATGTGGGTTTCACTGCTGGACCACTCGAAGCATGTCTTGTCTGAGTCAACAAGTTCAGCCACGCCTCCGCAACCCCTGCATACAGACGGTATCGTTGCCCACTATACAATACATTATTTGACAGATGATGATACAAGACTGTTGTCACAGAAGTCCGTATGTATCCGGGCGCTGTTGGTTGTCCCTGGCGCCGTCTTGACGCCTGCGTCGAAACGTCATACTCCTGGGCCCTGAATGTCATGTCAACCAACACGTCCAAAGCTGCAGTGCGGCAGTCCAAACTTACATGGGACGAAGGAGAACTGACAAGTGCAAGGCTGAAAAATGACAGAAACGGGAAAAAGGCGAGAATCTCTGCAAGTGGCAGTTTCCGCATCAGGGCAATGATCTTGGCGTGCGCCCCATCATCTCTGGCGGCTACACCCGCCGACAATTTACCCGAAACTGCAAGCACATTGTCGTTTTGTGAGATGCTCTTTAATGCAGGTGTTGCTCCTCTCAAAACGCCCGCAATAAGTTCATTTGAGGCATGCACAGATGTACGTGTTTGCGTTGAGGCATTTAAAACAGGAATGCCGTTATTCAGCAGCGCCGATGAAGGTGCCTCAGGGAATTTCTTCAGATATCCCCCGGCTGCAATCACCACGGCCTGCTCAGCTGAGACAAA
>NW_909368.1:0-1059 GCF_000209065.1 Trypanosoma cruzi | reverse complement strand
TCTCCGCGGTAACTGTAGTGGTAGCTGAGCTTCTGCCGCATCACGGAAATAAACTCATCAAACTCCAAAACGCCATCTGCATTACGGTCAAAAAGGGCCATGATAAGGTCCAACTCCGCATCGGCAAAAGGTGGCAGACCCGCGGCCCTTATTGCGCGGTTGAAGTCCTTTCTCCGCAAAGGGAGCCCTGAGGAGGTGAACAGTTCCACGGCCTCTGATAATGCATCGGCATATTGCATGACACGATGAAAGCCGATCCACATCTCAAGCGTAATGGTCTCTCCACTCCCCCGTAACTTTCGTATGTTATCTACAATGTGGAAGGGAAGGTGGCGCCCAATCATGTGGTTTGCGATGAGTTTTCCGAATTGCTCGGCAGTAATGCGGTCGTTGTGGTCCGTGTCAATTTGACGGAACTCGGCTGTCCATACCTCCTCGTTGAGGGCATCGACCGTCTCTGCAATCTGGCTAAATGAGCAGCGGCTTTGTCCATCGTCACCAAAGAGTCGTCTCACAATACCGTTCTTTTGACCACGCGTCAACAGCTGTGCCTCGTTCATGTCGCGGCCCAACCCACGCAACACCCCAGCAAACTCGTCCAGGCTTAAACTACCGACACGGTCCTTGTCCAGCACAAAAAACAGCACCCGTAAATCTTCTCTTTTGGCTGTCAACAGCAGCATGAGAAAGGAGAACTCAGTCAGGCTAAGGTACGTTTTGCCATCGGCGTCCAGCTCTGTGAAGAGTCGCGTCATGCTTTCCACCACCGAAGGGTCCAGGGGGTCATTGTCTTTTGACGCCAACAGCGCACGCACAAAGTCCTCCACCGTCATGTACTTTGACCGACTCCCATGCTTACGGTAACTCGCGTAGTGCTTGAATCGGGTGGTGACGTCGCGCAGATAATACGGGATGAGATACTCGGGCGTGTCAAGGGTGCGGCAAAACGCCACGGAGGCGCCAAGCGTGGTGGCAGCAAACCACCCTGCGGAGAGCGTCAACGCGGCCCTCGTCGCCGCGTAGACAAAACGCCACTGGCACGCGGCCCAAACAAGTGAA
>NW_909367.1:0-1059 GCF_000209065.1 Trypanosoma cruzi | reverse complement strand
GTGCCTTGGGCCCGCCCAAACATGTACCTTCCAGACGGTTACGCCCCATTGGTGCGTCTATTCCGCAACAAGATCAGCCCCATGAGTGTTGATGCGGGGGAATTGGGGGATAGTTGGTTGGTATGCGCCATTGCTGCTCTTGCGGAGTACCCAAAGATGGTGCGGGATATGTTTCATCACCCCCGAAAAGCTGAACTCACAGCAAAGGAGCGAGCCATTGGGGCATACCGCGTGACCTTAAACAAGAATGGTTGGTGGACAAATGTCGTTGTGGATGACTACTTGCCCGTTCTGGGTGGAAGGGTCAAGTATGCCAGATCGGTGGATGACCCCTGTGAGATGTGGATATCCATCTTGGAAAAGGCTTATGCCAAGCTTCATGGCAGCTACGCAAACATCATTGCTGGTGACCCATTACTTGCCTTACAGGACCTTACAGGTTGTCCAACGACACGCTATGATGAATCTTTTGCGAGTGATGTGGAAACGGGTGACACGGAGTTGATTGAGCGTCTGGAGCGTTATCACCGCAGTGGATACATTATCAGCATTAACACACCCGTTCGAGACCCTCAGGACGAAGAGAAGGAGAAAAAATATAAAGAAATGGGCCTAATGATGGGATATATGTATACAGTAAGGAAAGTCCGCCATTTTGAATCGGAAAAAATTTCTCTTTTGCAGATCCGCAATCCATGGTCTTCCGATTTGGAGTGGAAGGGGGACTGGAGCGCTAACGATTCCAAGTGGTCGCAATATCCAGATATTGCTAAGGCGTGTGATCAGGGTGAACCAGAGCCCGGTACTTTCTGGATGTCTTGGGGTGATGTTCAGAAGTATTTCAATGGCTGCGGTGTGGTTTTTCTTCGTTCATCTGGTATGGATTGCCGAGTCAAGGGTAACTTTGTCAAGGGTGTTCCCGATGTTTGTGTTCAGATCACCGTAAAGAAGAAGATGGAGCTTGGATGCACACTTTCCCAACGCGATCATCGGGGCACGCGAAATTCACATGACGATTATCCGCCTATTATGATGACTCTATGCAGCGGTCGAGGTTCC
>NW_909366.1:0-1059 GCF_000209065.1 Trypanosoma cruzi | reverse complement strand
CAAGGCGAGACGGTTGCTGCAGGGGGCCTTTTCGATCCGTGAAGCAGACAAATCGGATCCTGCGAACGAAGATCCCGATGAAGCATTTCTTCGTGAGTTTTTTGTGGAAGAGCTTTGGAAGCCAGAGAACAACAAGAAACGAAAGCAAAAGGTGTTGAATCGCGGGAATTATGAGAATGGCTCTCATGCGGAAGCTGAAGCTGAAGCTGAAGAAGAGGAAGAGGAGGAGGAAGAAGAGGGGAACAACTACGCTGCGTTGGCTGAGTTAGCGCAGGCAGAGGAGGATGAGCGTTTCTACGCGGAAGCAGAGCTGTGGGAGCGCGCCTATCAGGACCGCGCCTACCGTCATCAAGAGGAGGAGGCCGATCACGTACAGACCTTCCCGCGCGCTATTGGCGAGCATGCCGCCGGTATAATGCGCAAGAGTGTTAAGTCCTCGCGAAAAGATGCCCGTATGCGCAGGCTAGAGAGGATCAAGGAGTTGCGGGAGCAACAGGTAGCGGAGCTGCGTCGGCTCAAGACATTGAAACGACAGGAAATTGAGTCTCAGCGGGCACTCATTGCCTCCGTTGCGGGCATTAGGGGGAACCAGGGTAGCGATATTTGTAATAAGAAGGAAAAGAAGAAGTTGCGTGGAAATGAGGATCAGGACGAGGAAGCAGCGATGGCTCGTCTGCGGGAATTGTGGAGCGAGAAGGATCTGGAGGAAGAGTTTGATCCACAGAAGTTTGACAAGAAGATGGCGCAGATTTTTGATGATGCTTACTATGATGAGAATAATGTAGACGAAGAGGAAATGGCCTTTTTTGAAGAAGGAGAAGAAGAGGTGGGAACAATGAAAGATGGCGATGATGATGATGATGGTAGGGGCAAAGATGATGCAGGTGGAGAGAGGAGTGGCGAGGAAGAGGAAGAGGAAGCAGAACCGGAGTGGTACAAGGCCAAATCGCTGGAAGAGGCCGTGGCAATGACAAGGAAAAAGACACTGAACGGGAAGCCGAAACAGCATGATGGCATCCATGTCGTCGACGATGCGCTGGCATTATTGTACCCGTCGGT
>NW_909365.1:0-1059 GCF_000209065.1 Trypanosoma cruzi | reverse complement strand
AGGACGTCGATGGCAGTGACGATGGCCAGAGCGACAGCAGTAGTAGTAGTATTAGTAACAGCCGCGGAAAGGGACGAGGATGGAGAAGAGGATGAGGGCGATGAGAGGAGCCGCAGCGGCAGCGAGTTGGGAGACGCGCCGAAAGAACAACAAGGCGCAGAAGAAGACGAGGTGGACGACGAGGAGGGAAGCATCGGGAGCGACATTGACGGGGATGACGTTGATAACGACAAGGAGTCGGCCGTCTCGCACAAAAGTGACAGCGATCAGCCCGATGAGAACGTTTTTCATGGCGGGCGGCAGGACGAACACACCGGCGAGGAGGCGACAGAACGCAAGAATGAGGCCGACGACGGGGATCAGTGTGAGAAGAAGAAGCCGCAAGAGGCTGCGGGCGTGCAGCAGGAGCAACAGCCGGATGATGACCAGCAGCCTGACGATGCCGGACGAAATTGGAAGCGACAAGAGAGGAGCGATCCGTCACGACATCGTGACAACGCAGAGCGTAGCGCGACGTTGCGCAATCCGTATCGTGCCATTAAGGATGCACTACAACGTCACGAGCGGCAGGCGCAGCAGTTGAACCCGGACCGGAACGTCAATCTTAAGAAACAGAAGTCATCCGATCAACAAGAAAAACAACAACAGCAGGAAAAGGAGGAAGAGCGACACGGTAATGATGACGACGAGATTGACGCGTTTGAATTTGATGAGGAAGGCGAGCGTGAGGGCATGGCTGCCACCGATGAGAATCCGTTGCCTGTCACAGAGGCTGAGTACGAATTGCCGGAGATGGAGGAGGACCACTCCGACAATGCGGACAGCGATTGCGAGGCGCCAGAGGACACGTCACGGCGCCGTCGTAAACCGGCCGTTGACACAACACTCAACGAGGAGAGCGACGACGAGAATGATGAAGATTCAAAGAAGGATGCCGACAAAAGGAGAGGCAAGCGGCGTGTTAAAGTCGTTGCTAAAATACACAATGATGATGATGATGACGAAAGGGAGAAAGAAGAGGAGGAGGACGTTAACGGGTTGAGCAGCAGCAAGATACAT
>NW_909364.1:0-1059 GCF_000209065.1 Trypanosoma cruzi | reverse complement strand
GCAAGATGGTTGGCCGCGCTGTTCAGGCACAGCGCCGCAAGGAGCACAAAGCTCGCCGTGCGCATCACCGTCAGGAAGGCCGAGCGCATCATGTTCGTGAAGGCAACCACGCCCGCACCCGCAAGCAGCACAGCAGCCATGCAGAAGTACAGGACGTGGCAGACTCCCACGGGCGGGTGCACAGCCGCAATCAGACCCACCACGCACAGCACCGACAGCTGGAACACGCACCAGTACACGTAGCTGCCCTTCATGTTCGTTAGCATGCCGCCGTACATCCGCTGCTGCGCCGCGGGGTGCCAATACCCGACGGGGTACAGCAGGCGCTCGTGCAGCGGCTTCCTCGAAAACTGCCAGTACTTCGCAAAGCTCGCGCCCGTGTGGCGGGCAATCAAGTAGCACACGCCAGCGGGGAACGCCACACCGTACAGCACGCCAACGACACCGATCACGTAGTGCTGCACGCGGGCGCCGGGCATCGCCAGTGCAAACACGGAGCCGAAGAAGATGCCGAGGTGCATCGCGTGCGCCACGACGTACGTCAGGCTCGGGAAGCGCATCGCCGCCCACGCACTCGCCGCGTCCACGCCGCGCCACCGCTGGAAGGCCGACGTCACACCGTAGTGCACGCACCCGAACACAGCGGCGAGCAGCGCGTTGCCCACCACCATCCACAGCGGATCAAGGGCAGCGAACACCGACAGGAAGTACGGCAGCGCAACGGTGCTCGCACGCTCCTGCGCCGAGGCGCATGACATTTTCGCAAACACGCCGAGTGCCTGCATCTCCAGGATGGAGCCCAGCCCGCCGGTCACCACCACGGCAACAGCCGTTGCACCCGCAACAACGCCGGTGATCGCCGAGAGGGCGCTGGCAACGGCAGGCGGCGTGTTAGACGCGATGGTGAAAGATCCAAGTAGCACACCGTTGCAGCCGCCAAACACCGCCACAGCGTCGCAGCGAATGACTATCGTCTCGTCGGCACCAATGAAGTAACTGCGGTGCACGGGCACAGCCAGCTCCAGGACGGTGGACGGATTCGTCGCGTTGCGCTCCCAC
>NW_909363.1:0-1059 GCF_000209065.1 Trypanosoma cruzi | reverse complement strand
TTTGTCGGTCTTACGTGTGGAGTCTTTTTCAGCTGTTGTTTTTCAGAGGAACGACATGCAGGGAAGCTCGGTTGTGTCCTTTTCAAGCTACACCTCCAACATCTACTACCACTCCTGGCTGCAGTTGAGCGGCAATCTCTGCCGTGAATCCCCATCGGAAGCCTTTGCTTTTTTTTACTCCACGGTGAATCTCCGCGACTCCACGTTGTCTGTGTCCGACAATCAATTTATTTCCAGCAGGGGAATGACGAAAGCGCTGTGGATACCTGCAGTTTCCAGAGACCTCAAAAAAGGAGAGATTGTGGCCGCGTGCAACACTGTGAACGGCGAGGAGGAGGCGTACTACGTTATTCCGTCCGTGTACAATGCCACCATTCTGACCTGCAGCGATCCATGCACCCTTGCGACGTCGTGCTTCCCCGCGTACACGACGACGGCCTTGAGTGATGGCTGCGCCTGCAAGTGCGCGGAGGGCGGCCACGGCGATGCGTGCCTGCCCGTTGCTGTCCCCGAGTCCCCAAGCGCCGACGGCGCTGACTTGTGCGTGCGCGACGTGCGTGTGGGTGTGGAGGTGAACGCCGGTTTTGGGACGTCGGTGGCGTGCTACGTTGGTGTGACCTTTGCGGCGGACGTCGTGGTGGACGTGGAGTCGATGTCAGGGAGCGTGCGCAACGTGACGCTGGCGAACTGCACGTTTGTGAGCGGAGCGAGCCTGTACGTTGTGGGGTGGCGATCCGACCCGACTGCTGGCCGGCGCGCCGATGTGTTGATCAGCGGGCTTGAGTCGCGCTCCGGCGGCGGCGTGGTGGTGGCGAACCGATTTCCGCAGGACTCACGCGTCACTGTGGTGGACTCGGTGCTGATTGCAGAGAAGAGCGTTGCGTACCGCGGCGCCTACGGCCTTGGCGACGCCTCCGCGTGCCTCGTGCTGCACAGCGTGAATCTGACTGGGAGTGTGCTGACCATCGCGCGCACGCATTTGGCGGCTGTGTTCCGCGACGCTGTTGGCGTGTTGGTGTTTGGCGGCGTGGTGCTTCAGTCGCGTGGTGCGCTGTACTT
>NW_909362.1:0-1059 GCF_000209065.1 Trypanosoma cruzi | reverse complement strand
TCGTGATTGTTGTGGGGCGGAGCACAGCACCCAAACTCTCCTCTCCCTCCGCTGCACCAAGCACAGTGTGTGCCCTCCATGTATCTTTTATTGACCTCACCAACAACAGTGGACCAATTCCACGCGGAGTCGATGTACCCCGCAACAACATCAGAAGAAAAGGACATAATTAATTGAGCACATTGATATTCGGCATCAATGTATCCTTCAAAGAAAACAGCAATTACTCCACCAGCACTGACGAGAGAGGGTGCAACAAATGAATCCCTCGCCGCAACTGGAACAATCCCATCCTTCGGCTGCACCAGCGTCGTCTGCGCCACAAATAGATCGACTCCCCGCGGCAACTCAACATTTATTAAACCACTCATCGCACCATCAATGGGATACCCCTTCGGCTCGGTGACAGGCGTGGGCCTTCTTTCGGATGGTGTCGGAGCCACATTGATATTTTAAACGTAAGCAAACTCAAGCTTCGTCTCGGACGTGTTGGTCGTCGTGTTGGATGCGGGACTCGGATCGACGGTGTTCGGTCCGTCAGCCGCCGCAGACTGTCGCCAATCCTCGTGTTGACGTGACGGCTCAGCATTAACTTGCGGCGCAGTTGTCCCACCAGATTTTGTGTCATCCTTCCCTTCACGGGGCGGCGGCAACTGACAGATGCCCGTCCAGTCAGCATCGCTGCTCCGTGCAGGCGGATGGATGGTTCCATCGGGGGAAAATTGACGCCACCACAATTCATAAGGGCCGGCGTATTTATGTGTCGTCACATTCATCGAGAAGGCAACGGTAGCCTCTTCCTATTTCCTTGCACAGCTGGCAGCACAGTTGCTACATGTGTGCATCGCATTGGCCTCATGAAACACAGCACCCAGCTCACCATTCCTGCCATGCATGTGCACACCAAAGCCACTGAAAGTATAATTCTCATGCTGAGCCTCAGCACTGGCAGGAGAACACTTTCTCCACGCACACACACACACGCACGTGATAGCTCAGGCTGCCGTCACTCGGAGCACACGACACATCCACCGGCACAACCGCCGCATCCGCATCACC
>NW_909361.1:0-1059 GCF_000209065.1 Trypanosoma cruzi | reverse complement strand
CCCCTTGACCGACAGGTCCATGAGGACGCACTGCAGCAGCGTGATGTTGAGTGTCTGCTGCGGTACGTCAAAATGTGACAGGTCCAGCACGATCGCGGCAGTGAAGGTCACGTTGACGAAGCACAGACCACGCACACCGGGATCAGGATCGTACACGGAGCTGATGCTGCCACCGTGCACGCAGCAGATCTCCGTGTCGTCCGCATCGGAGAGCGGGAGCGGCCCAAGGCCGTCCGGAACCGCAGCTGGCAGACACGTGCCACCGTAGCCGCCAGCAGCGCACACGCACTCACAGCCGCTGATGCTGCTCGTCCTCGCTGCGAAGCACACGGCGTCCACAGTGCACGCACCGCAGTCCAGCACCCTCACGGGGGCTCCAATATTGAGGTCGACTCCGTAATTCGTCACAGGAGAGCCCCTTGCCTCGTTGCACATGCCGTAGATGATCGGGCGCGTGTCGGATGGTGGTGACCAGTTGCTTGTCATGTGTGCGATGGTTGACGAGTACGAGCCATACGTGAAGTTGTTGTCAAGTATCGACCACACACTCCGATCGTGGAACGCCACGCCGTTCTCGTTGACCACGTACACAACGTAGGCGGTGCGGAACTCGTTGTTGCGGTGCACCAGCCAGCCGCCGCCAGTCACAGTCAACGTGGCTGCCGTGAGCATGGCGAAGCCGAGACGGAAGGTGCTGGACACAATCTGCAGCACGCTGCCACCATCCACCGCAACGTCCTCAAACACACACGCGCCTTCGTAGAAGCCAATGCTCGGCGCACTCCACGAGCTGTTCTGTATGGAGAACACGGAGCCGCCGCTGACACGCAGGTCCGACCCAAAAGCGTACATCACGTGCATCTGCGACACGACAGCACAGTTGTCCATGTAGAAGACGCTGGACAGGTTCACAACAAAGCCGCGCTCCACGACGATAGCAGCGCACGAGCCCCCGCCACACACCAGCGTCGACCGCGTCATAACAAACGCGTCGACAAAAGACGGACGCCCGTCAGAACAAGCGCGGGGCCGTACCGGGGATCCGCGTAGCCACGGGTC
>NW_909360.1:0-1059 GCF_000209065.1 Trypanosoma cruzi | reverse complement strand
TACGCTGCGTGCACGGTGGCTGCATCAGCTCAGTGGAAGATCCTGATCCCGGTGTGCGTGGTCTGTGCTTTGTCAACGTGACCTTCACTGCCGCGATTGTGCTGGACCTGTCACATTTCGACGCGCCAGAACAGACACTCAACATCACGCTGCTGCAGTGCGTCCTCATGGACCTGTCGATCAAGGGGAGTGGTGCGCGTGTGCACGTGAGCGTAACTTCTTCGATGCTGGATTCTGGTGCATTGGAGTTTGAGAGTGATTTTGGCGTGAGCTCCCAGATACTGGTGGTGGGCAGTACGCTTGTGACGACGTCGAGCCACGCCGTTGCCTTTTTGGATTTTGTTTTTGGTGCGAACTCGACGCTGCTGCTGCTTGAAAACAGCATTGAGGGGAATGATTGCGCAGTCTATTTCGCCGATGACCTTGTTGTTGATGGTGGCGGGATCATCGTGAAGGGAAATACGCTGAGTACGATGGAGACTAACGGTATGGGATCATCTGTTTATGTATACGTTGTTGACATGAAGAACGGCGGCTACCTTGACGTCGAGAACAACACGATGGGAGCTGTTAATGGCATTTATTTTTCTGATGAGACCACCGTGAGCTCCGCGGGGCTGCTGAGAGTGGCGGACTGCGACTTTGCTGGCAGCACGAAGGTTTCTAATTCCGCGCTGTTGTACTTGGACGGCTCTTTGATTCTCGAGGGTGGTGCGCAGTGGCGTGTGGAGGGCAACGATGTGAGTGCAGCCTCAGTACTAAGTATGACGTACTCCCAGAGCACGATTCAGCTGTCGGACCGCGGCACCACTGTGGTGCTTGCACACAACCGTCAGGTCAACAGGGGCATGGCCTTTTCTAGTTTTGCTCCGTCAACCACGATTTTGGCTTCACCCGCGAAGTTTGTGGTGGGGTGCAACCTGCAGGACGGTGAGGAGGTGTTGTACGACGATGTGTTTCCTGAGGGCGTGGTGGTGTTTTGGTGTGGCACGTGCAACGACGACGCGGCGTGCTACATGCCCGGGACGGAGTCGGTGGACCGCAGCTCGTGCTCGTGCA
>NW_909359.1:0-1059 GCF_000209065.1 Trypanosoma cruzi | reverse complement strand
GCACCTCGCTCCTGAGCGTATCCTTGGAGCCAATGGTGTGCTGCACAAACAGGCTACGGGTGGGATCCATGTTGACAATAAACAGCGCCGGAACCAACTCCATCGTCTTCTCTGTCGCGTCAGCCTTTGCGCGAAGGAGGAAACGGTGAGAACCACACGGTGCCTCTCTCTTTTCGGGGGCACTGCAGGGGAGCATTTGCTCTTCCAGACCCTCATTCACCTCAAACGTCGATGATGTTACTTCCTCTACACGCAATGCAAGTGATGCATGGAGCGGGAGATAGGCAAAGTTTTTTCCATAAGAACATGAAGGAACCCCTCCACCCAGTGTGCCAATGGAGTCCCCTGCCTCAGATACAAATTCAACATCCATCTGCGAATTATTCTCCACTCCAAATATATACCGTGGCACCACACTGTAGACCGGAGCAACGCCATCCAATGCATTCAGTTGTCTGCTTTCGATGTTTAACTCAAAAAAGTAACGTCGAGGAAACTCCTCGTGTTTCATCGCAATACACTCTCCCTCCGCGGGGTCAATCGCGTTTAAATCAACTTGTTCATTGGCAACGTATCGCTTGTCATAGACGATGCATTCAAAAAGATAAGCCACGGGAGTACCAAACGGATCGTGCCGGAGTGTCACAAACGTATTGTCGGGATCCACAACTGCCTCTTCAACAAAATCGTCACGGATGTACAGAAGCACTCTTATAGGGAATCGCGTGCCGTTATGAATGCCTGGTCGAGCTGGGGCAAAAAGCATGGTAAACAGACAACCCTTTAAATGATACGTTACATCAACATACGCCGAAGATTCTGCAAACGAAAACTCCTTGAGACGCCCAATGGAGTCTTCGCCACGTGAAAGTGCCACTTCAAGAAGTTTACGCGGTGATTCCTCCCAGAGCAGCTCACCACGTGACTCATTATTGCCTTCAATCGACGCCAAACGTGTGACGACGTCTGTGGAGTCGAGGCAACTAAGAGGAATGCAAGAGAGCTCCCCTGGGCGGATCATGGCAACCTCACTCCCTTGACGCATTAACGAAACGATAT
>NW_909358.1:0-1059 GCF_000209065.1 Trypanosoma cruzi | reverse complement strand
TTATTAGAAACAGTTATGTCCACCACAGCTGGAACTTCCGCGCCACGGAGGGAGTGGGAGTATGCCGTCTCTGTCTTTGCCGGCTGCGTCTCTGGCGTGTGCTCTACGTGTATCACGAACCCGCTTGATACCATTCGCGTTCGACTCTCTGCGAGTCGAGGTGCCACCGGCAAGTCGCATAAAAGTCTCCTGTATACTGTAAGGGATCTATTCGGTATGGGAGTCGGACACGCCTTTTCGCGTGGTCTCGGGGCGAACATGATGGCGTCACTTCCTTCCAACGGCATCTATCTGCCGTCGTACCGCTTTTTGCAGGAGGAAATGGCGCAGCTGGGCGTGGATGAGCGTATACGGCCCGCTTTGTGTGCCATTGGTGCTGTTTGTACAACGAATTTAACGCTTGCGCCGCTCTTTTTGGTACGCACGCGTGTGCAGGTGGATGATAGACTGACCGTACGAGAAGTCTTTAGGGATGTGATGCGTCGTGAGGGATTTGTCGGCTTCTACCGCGGTACGGTGACAAACATAGGTGGGCGCTTTGTAGAGGAGGGTCTTTTCTGGTCCGTGTATGAGCTTCTTAAACGCATAACAAAGGAAGGGTCCTTTAAAGATTCAAACAGCTTTCTTCTGACATCTGCGGCGATGGTATCGCTGACGATGGTCTCGAAGCTGGTGGCGGTGGGTGTCGCCTACCCATACAACGTTGTCATTACGCACCTGCGTACCGTGAACCTTGTGACACGTCAATGTGAACACACACGATTTTTCCCTACAATACGGCATATTTATCAAGCGGATGGAGTTGTTGGCTTTTACAAGGGCCTCTCTCCCCACCTGCTGCGAAGCATCATTAGTAAGGCAGCGCAGATATACGCCTTTGAGATTGTCATGTATGCGTACATGTGCTTCAATGCGAGGGCTAAATACGCAGCTGTAATTTCTTCAAACTCTGCGACAGCGACATCCCCTATGGCGGTCTCTGAGGCCGATTAAGAGTGGAACCTCAACGACGTGTTGTGTGATAGAGAATGAAAAGAAACTGGGTTTAATAGAATTAAA
>NW_909357.1:0-1059 GCF_000209065.1 Trypanosoma cruzi | reverse complement strand
AACATTATTATTGGTCAGAGCGACCTGAACCTCTCTATCCCCATGGTGTTACGTCACAGTCGTCTGGTGGATTTGCGCATCTCTGCCACGGAAAGCAAGGGATGGGAGTTCTGCTTGTATGATGATTGGCTGCAACAGTTTCAACCAGCGACATGCTTCAACCTTCTCAACCTCATTCTTCGTGGGTATCATGTCAATCTTAACCGGACTCGGGAAACGTTGGTGCCGGATTTGCATGTGGAGGTGCATCATTCGCACTTTTGGCCTACGTATACCCGTGAGGAGTGGGAACGGGTGTCAATACGTCTACAGGAAATGATTATTGCAGACTCTGCAAGACGCATGAATGTCAGTCCGAATCAATTCACTGAGATGGAAAAAAAGGATATTCTCTTGGGGAAGAAGATGACAACAATTGAGATACAGGAAGAAGAAAAAAAAGAACTTGAGGAGATGAGGCGGACAAAATTAATACAAGAGCAGACGGTAAATGTGACAGTGAAATCGGGCGAAAAAATCCAAAAGAAGATCAAGGCAGCTTTTGATTTTGGGAACTCCACGACTTCCAGCAATTGGCGGACTCGATCTCTTGCCGACGCAGCAGCATTTGACGAATCCACAACCATAGAGATTGATGCCTTGGGTGCTGTGGCCAGTAGTGATCAGCTTATCATCCCAATGGAAACTTTGAAATTATTTATTCCATGCTGTGATGTGCAGGCGCAGTGCTGCGCATATCTTTTTGGCCAAACCCTCCCTGAAGCACCGAATATTAAAGAGGTGCTGTGCATTATGGTGCCACCCCAAAAAGGTTCTGCGGTGGAATGTACGACACCAGTGCACATTCCGCATAAGCACCCGGCTCTTGTGGAAAATCATCTTTCTCTTCTTGGTGTTCTCCGGTGCGGTGGTGGGGAACCCGCTCTCCACTCAAGAGATTTGGCGCTTCACGGTCGGCTTTTGGCATCCAACGACGAGCTCCAGACGGAAGGGCTTGTGACAGCTGTTATGGGTATTTCCCAAGACGGCCTTAATATGCGCTGCTACACCACCACAAGG
>NW_909356.1:0-1059 GCF_000209065.1 Trypanosoma cruzi | reverse complement strand
AGGTTCGCGCAAAACTTATTGCGGTGCAGAATAGTCTGGCGGCTGTGGAGCGAGTTGTCAGTCAGTATGCCTCTGTCAAGGATCCCGTGGTTGCCTCGGATGGCTTTACATACGAGAATGTTTCAATCCGAGAATACTTGCGGGAGTGTGCTAGCACCAACACCAAAGCGTATTCGCAACTTACAAAGGAGGAGCTGCTAGATGTGGTGGTCCCCAATCAAACACTGCGCCGTCTTGTTCACATGTTGCAGTCGGTTCGAACCACCGAGGTACCTCCCATAACGCAGCGTCGTCCCATTCCCCCCTACACGCCTCAGCAGGGTGATGCGAACTGGAAAAGCAACAACATGGCCAACAGTGGTTCCAACAACGGCAACGGCCTGAACTGGGCGGATGAAGAAGCCAACCCAGGATCAACGCCTATCCGTGTGGCAGAGTTGGAGGCGACTCTTGCGAAGGCAGCTAATGCTGGCAGTCTCAATGCTTCCCAAAGCAGCAATGTTCTTCCCCCCACCGTCCCTACCAATAACAGCAGCAGCAACAATAACAATAACAATACCAGTAACAACAACAACAGCGGCACGCCGGGACGACGGTGGGAAACACGGCAGCAGCAAGCTGCGGGGCACGGCAGCAAGAATTCCAATAAAAAGCACCCTTGCCTACGTGTATACGGTCATTGCAACTTCCTTGAGGATTGTACCTTTGCGAATTACCCATATGAGGCGTGCCTAAACTATATCAAGGGCAAGTGCCGTTTTGGGCAGCACTGCAAGGAGCTGCATGTGACCTCTACGCATTCTCGCTATCCAGGACAGCGCAAAGGCAGCAACAACAATCAACAAGCTAACAGTGGTGCCACGCCTGCCCAGGCGGAGGAAAAGGAAACCAATGTGAAAGAGAAGCGAGCCACGAAGGATAAGGACAGCAGCAAAAATAGCAGCACAAGAGGGGAAACAAACAGCAAGGAAAGCGTTGAGGAACAGCAGGAAGCGAAGCCAACTCCAACAATGACACCGAAGTCGGAGACCGACGCACGGCCGGCGGAAGCGCCCATTC
>NW_909355.1:0-1059 GCF_000209065.1 Trypanosoma cruzi | reverse complement strand
ACACTGGACACCAAACAACCCTGAACTATCCGCTGCTTGGAGGAATTTCGCGAGCTCCTGCCCACAAGGGTGCTGCACTCGGCGGATCGTTTTCGAGCGGCTGCTGCACCACACGTTGTGGTCTATATTTTTGTTTCGAATTATGAATGGCGGGAGTCAGAGGCACTCTCTTTCAATGTATGTTTGCGTGTTCACACACTGGACACCAAACAACCCTGAACTATCCGCTGCTTGGAGGAATTTCGCGAGCTCTTGCCCACAATGGTGCTGCACTCGGCGGATCGTTTTCGAGTGGCTGCTGCACCACACGCTGTGGTCTAAATTTTTGTTTTGAATTATGAATGGCGGGAGTCAGAGACACTCTCTTTCAATGTATGTTTGCGTGTGCACACACTGGACACCAAACAACCCTGAACTATCCGCTGCTTGGAGGAATTTCGCGAGCTCCTGCCCACAAGGGTGCTGCACTGGGCGGATCGTTTTCGAGCGGCTGCTGCACCACACGTTGTGGTCTAAATTTTTGTTTCGAATTATGAATGGCGGGAGTCAGAGGCACTCTCTTTCAATGTATGTTTGCGTGTTCACACACTGGACACCAAACAACCCTGAATTATCCGCTGCTTGGAGGAATTTCGCGAGCTCTTGCCCACAATGGTGCTGCACTCGGCGGATCGTTTTCGAGCGGCTGCTGCACCACACGTTGTGGTCTAAATTTTTGTTTTGAATTATGAATGGTGGGAGTCAGAGGCACTCTCTTTCAATGTATGTTTGCGTGTGCACACACTGGACACCAAACAACCCTGAACTATCCGCTGCTTGGAGGAATTTCGCGAGCTCTTGCCCACAATGGTGCTGCACTCGGCGGATCGTTTTCGAGCGGCTGCTGCACCACACGTTGTGGTCTATGTTTTTGTTTCGAATTATGAATGGCGGGAGTCAGAGGCACTCTCTTTCAATGTATGTTTGCGTGTTCACACACTGGACACCAAACAACCCGGAATTATCCGCTGCTTGGAGGAATTTCGCGAGCTCTTGCCCACAATGGTGCTGCACTCGGCG
>NW_909354.1:0-1059 GCF_000209065.1 Trypanosoma cruzi | reverse complement strand
GTCCAAGCAATCATCGACAATTTGAAATGCAATGCCCAAATGCTTTCCAAATTTCGCCGCTGCCTCTTCATAGGCGGTGTTTGGAAAACCCGCAAGTACCGCAGTAGATGCCAGGGAGTTGGCAATAAGAGATGCTGTCTTACAGTAACTCTTCTGTTCATAACTCTCAATGTCAAAGCAGCCGTCCATTTGCATCATTTCTCCAGCAGCAAGGTCCTCCAGTGCGGTACTCATGAGCAGTACAACGCGGGAGTGGCCCAACGCGGCTATCCAAATGGAGGCACGCGCGAGAAGGAAGTCACCTGCCAGTACCGCACGTTTTGCGTCATACAAGCAGTGGACTGTGGGTTGTCCACGACGTGTGTTACTGTTATCCATGACGTCATCGTGGACAAGCGTAGCGGTATGGAGAAGCTCCGTGATTTCTCCAAGTCGCAGGAAGGGACGAATGGCACCAGAAGAATTATCATCAATTGAGCCGATGCTTTCCGCACGAATTTGTTCACTCACATGCGGCGGCAGTAACGCATGTGCCATCATCGCCACCAGCGTTGGACGCAACATTTTCCCACTCACTGAAAAAACATATTTGGCAATGTGATTGAGAACCGCATTATTGCTGTTGCTGACAAGCCCAGCCATGTTTTGCTGCATCATCCTCACCTCACGTGCCACCATGGCAAACGGCCGTCCATCCTCCGTCAGCAGGTTGCTGGGAACGGTACTGGTGATGGTGGTCGTAGCAGCAGCACGCCGACAAAGGCCTGTTTTCAGCATGAGGATTGAAGCAGTTCCTTAGCAGGCAATAACTATATAGAAATATATTTATATTTATAAACTTAGTAGCAATGGCAAAAAAAAACAAAACAAGGCACACACACACACACGCACACGAAAAGCAACAAATATATGTAGAAAGAAAAAACAAAAATAATGATAATGAACTCTGCGATGGCTCTGTACCAAACTATTCCCTTCCTTGTAGCTTCACTACCGCCACTACTGTGGGATTAAATGTGATGAAACGTACATACGCATGAAGAAGAAGAATAAGGAATG
>NW_909353.1:0-1059 GCF_000209065.1 Trypanosoma cruzi | reverse complement strand
CATCGGGGAGCGGGAGCGGCCCAAGGCCGTCCGGAACAGCAGCCGGCAGACACGTGTCACCGTAGCCGCCAGCAGCGCACACACACTCACAGCCGCGGATGCTGCTCGTCCTCGCCGCAAAGCACACGGCCTCCACGGTGCACGTGCCACAGTCCAGCACCGTCACGGGCACTCCAATATTGAGGTCGTCTTGGTAATCCGTCACAGGAGAGCCCCTTGCCTCGTTGCACACGCCGTAGATGATCGGGCGCGCGTCGGATGGTGGTGACCAGTTGCTTGTCATGTGTGCAATGGTTGAGGAGTACGAGCCATACGTGAAATTGTTGTCAAGTATCGACCACACACTCCGATCGCGAAACGCCACGCCGTTCTCGTGGACCACGTACGCAACGTAGGCGGCGCGGAACTCGTTGTCGCGGTGCACCAGCCAGCTGCCGCCAGTCACGGTCAGCGTGTTTGCCATGAGCATGGCGAAGCCAAGACGGAACGTGCTGGACACAATCTGCAGCACGCTGCCGCCAACCACCGCAACGTCCTCAAACACACACGCGCCTTCGTAGAAGCCAATGCTCGGCACACTCCACGAGCTGTTCTGTATGGAGAACACGGAGCCGCCGCCGACACGGAGGTCCGACCAAAAACCGTACATCACGTGCGCCCGCGAAATAACGACGCAGTTGTCCATGTAGAAGACGCTGGACAAGTTCGCGACAAAGCCGCGCTCCACAAGTATCGCAGCGCACGAGCCCCCGCCACACACCAGGATCGACCGCGTCATGACAAACCGCGTCGACAGAAGCCGGACGCCGTCCAGGACAAGCACGGGGCCGTACCGGGATCCCTCGTGGCCAACGGTCGTCGGCACGTACTGCGACCCGCCAACCGTCGCGCGCAGTGTTGAGTTCGCCAGCAGCACACTCGAGTGCGGCGGCATCGCGCCCTGCAGCACAATCGTGCCCTCCATCGACGTCACATTTGTCATGTTGACGAGGGCGTGCGGCACCAGGTGCGCCGTGCTCTCGCTGAGGCCACCAATCCGCAGCTGCGCGCCGCCCACAA
>NW_909352.1:0-1059 GCF_000209065.1 Trypanosoma cruzi | reverse complement strand
TTGGGTATGGGTTTATTTGAGGGTTTTACTTTTGTTTTTGTTCTTTTCACAGTAACGTTTGTCATTCATTTTGCTGCGAGACTGTTGCTTCTGCACCGCCATTTATTTTTTTTTTTCTTGGTTTGAACAGATTGTTTTGAAAAGTTTTGCGACCCCTTGTATTGGTTTACTGCTGGCGTTTGTCTGTGTGTCTCTGTCTGTGTCACTGAGCAGGTATGCTCTTTCATTTCCTTTTTTTTTTGTTACTGTTGTTTTTTGCACGTGGGGTGGGCGGAAGGCTGTACGCCCCTTTTATCTGGCGCCTGCATTTGTATTTCTCAGTTTGAAGGTGGGATGGAGAACAAGGCGCCCGGCACAACGGAACGTCCCGGTGGATACGCAACAGCGGGTGGGGCGTCCGCGCATGAGAACTTTTTTCACCCTCGAAAAAAGATGAATAAGAGCGTTCAACGTGCAGGTCTACGCTATTCTCGACGGGTCGCGGTGTGGTTTACAGCAGGCATTACTCTGTTTCTCGTAATCCCCAGTTACTTTGGTCCTCTTTATGTAGAGTATGTGTCAGGAAAGGATTGGCTTGAGAGGGCGAATAAATCAATCTGGACGCGGCGGAATGAGAAGGACTACGATTTGTACATGACACAACGCCAAAACGGATGGCTGGAGTATCTTGGCTTAAAACATTATAACATCAGCGGTGAGGAGAATATAGGTGAGATTCAAGCATATCGGCGTGGAAAACAATAGGAAAGGGGATGGGGAATGTTTTGACACTGTGTGGTGTTTGTTGAAGGTCTGTCATTAGAAAAAAAGAATATCTTTTCCCTTTTTTTCTTTTTTTTCGGGTTGGGGTGGGGTGGGGGGATTTCAACGAATATGACTCATTTTGTGGTTTTCTGCTTCTTCTGATGCTTGGCTTTTTTTTTTTTTTGTGTGTGTGTGTGTTGTGTTGGGTGCTTATCGCTTTACATTTGTGGTGAGTAGTTTCGCTGTTGGGAGGGGGAGGAGAAGAGGAGGATGGAGCCGAAATGGTGGCGGCAGCTGAAAAAAACGTCAGGAGAA
>NW_909351.1:0-1059 GCF_000209065.1 Trypanosoma cruzi | reverse complement strand
CGCTTCTTGGAGGAGTTTCGCGAGCTCTTGCCCACAATGGTGCTGCAGTCGGCGGATCGTTTTCGAGCGGCTGCTGCACCACACGCTGTGGTCTAAATTTTTGTTTCGAATTATGAATGGCGGGAGTCAGAGACACTCTCCTTCAATGTATGTTTGCGTGTGCACACACTGGACACCAAACAACCCTGAATTATCCGCTGCTTGGAGGAATTTCGCGAGCTCTTGCCCACAAGGGTGCTGCAGTCGGCGGATCGTTTTCGAGCGGCTGCTGCACCACACGCTGTGGTCTATATTTTTGTCTCGAATTATGAATGGCGGGAGTCAGAGACACTCTCTTTCAATGTATGTTTGCGTGTGCACACACTGGACACCAAACAACCCTGAATTATCCGCTTCTTGGAGGAGTTTCGCGAGCTCTTGCCCACAATGGTGCTGCACTCGGCGGATCGTTTTCGAGCGGCTGCTGCACCACACGCTGTGGTCTAAGTTTTTGTTTCGAATTATGAATGGCGGGAGTCAGAGGCACTCTCTTTCAATGTATGTTTGCGTGTTCACACACTGGACACCAAACAACCTTGAATTATCCGCTTCTTGGAGGAGTTTCGCGAGCTCTTGCCCACAATGGTGCTGCACTCGGCGGATCGTTTTCGAGCGGCTGCTGCACCACACGCTGTGGTCTAAATTTTTGTTTCGAATTATGAATGGCGGGAGTCAGAGGCACTCTCTTTCAATGTATGTTTGCGTGTGCACACACTGGACACCAAACAACCTTGAATTATCCGCTTCTTGGAGGAGTTTCGCGAGCTCTTGCCCACAATGGTGCTGCACTCGGCGGATCGTTTTCGAGCGGCTGCTGCACCACACGCTGTGGTCTAAATTTTTGTTTCGAATTATGAATGGCGGGAGTCAGAGACACTCTCTTTCAATGTATGTTTGCGTGTGCACACACTGGACACCAAACAACCTTGAATTATCCGCTTCTTGGAGGAGTTTCGCGAGCTCTTGCCCACAATGGTGCTGCAGTCGGCGGATCGTTTTCGAGCGGCTGCTGCACCACAC
>NW_909350.1:0-1059 GCF_000209065.1 Trypanosoma cruzi | reverse complement strand
GTGGTCTAAATTTCTGTTTCGAATTATGAATGTTGGTGGTCAGAGCCACTCTCTTTCAATGTCTGTTTGCGTGTTCACACACTGGACGCCAAACAACCCGGAACCATCCGCTGCTTGGAGGAATTTCGCGAGCTCCTGCCCACAAGGGTGCTGCACTCGGCGGATCGTTTTCGAGTGGCTGCTGCACCACACGCTGTGGTCTAAATTTTTGTTTCGAATTATGAATGGTGGTGGTCAGAGACACTCTCTGTCAATGTCTGTTGCGTGTCACACACTGGACGCCAAACAACCCTGAACTATCCGCTGCTTGGAGGAATGTCGCGAGATCTTGCCCACAGGGGTGCTGCACTCGCCGGATCGTTTTCGAGCGGCCGCTGCACCGCACGTTGTGGTCTAAATTTTTGTTTCGAATTATGAATGGTGGTGGTCAGAGACACTCTCTTTCAATGTCTGTTTGCGTGTTCACACACTGGACGCCAAACAACCCTGAACTATCCGCTGCTTGGAGGAATGTCGCGAGATCTTGCCCACAAGGGTGCTGCACTCGGCGGATCGTTTTCGAGCGGCTGCTGCACCGCACGTTGTGGTCTAAATTTCTGTGTCGAATTATGAATGGTGGTGGTCAGAGACACTCTCTTTCAATGTCTGTTTGCGTGTTCACACACTGAACACCAAACAACCCTGAACTATCCGCTGCTTGGAGGAATTTCGCGAGATCTTGCCCACAGGGGTGCTGCACTCGGATAATCGTTTTCGAGCGGCTGCTGCACCACACGTTGTGGTCTAAATTTTTGTTTCGAATTATGAATGGTGGTGGTCAGAGACACTCTCTTTCAATGTCTGTTTGCGTGTTCACACACTGGACACCAAACAACCCTGAACTATCCGCTGCTTGGAGGAATTTCGCGAGATCTTGCCCACAGGGGTGCTGCACTCGGATAATCGTTTTCGAGCGGCTGCTGCACCACACGCTGTGGTCTAAATTTTTGTTTCGAATTATGAATGGTGGTGGTCAGAGACACTCTCTTTCAATGTCTGTTTGCGTGTTCACACACTGGA
>NW_909349.1:0-1059 GCF_000209065.1 Trypanosoma cruzi | reverse complement strand
CGCCGGTGCGCTGACCGATGGCGCGCTGCTGGTGCTGCGGGGGTCTGCGTCGTTCGCGTCCGGGTCGTGGCTGTCGGTGCGCGGCAACAGCATCAGCGGCAGGCTTCTGTCGGTGCCGTCGTACCCGCGCAGTGCCGACCTTGTGCAGAGCACGCTGACGCTCTACGGGAACGCCGGCAGTGGGCCCGTCGTGATGGACGGCACCGTTGCGCTCGTTGGCGCCGGCCGAAATTTCGTTGTGGGGTGCCTGATGCTGAACGGACAGACGCTGCAGCCGATGGACTACAGGTCCGCCGGCATCATCGGGGAATTCCGTCCCGTGGCGTGTGGCGTGTGCGACGCCGACGTGCGCTGCTTTGCTGCTGCGACGAGGGCGATGTCGAGGTCGTGTCGCTGCCGCTGTGCTGAGGGCGGGTACGGGCGCGACTGCCTGCCGGTGTACCTGCCGCACGTGGACGGGTGTAACCGCACGCCTGGCATGCCGCTGCTGAGCCGCACGGCGACGCTGACGGAGACGCGCAGCCTGACACCAACGTGGACGCCGAGCATGAGCACGGCGCACTACAGTCCGACGCAGTACTGGCCGACGGAGAAGCTGCAGGTGACGGAAACGGTGGCGCTGTCGCCCACGCGGACCCCGACGGCGTCGGTGAGCAGCACCTTGTGGTGGAGCGACGTGGCATGCCCGACACTCACCGTGACGACGACGGCGGCTGGTGGGAGCCTGACGCAGAACGACATCCGCGGCGGTGGGAGCGTCGTCCCGACACTGCTGATGGTGGCGCTGCCGCCGCCGTTTCGGTGGGCACGCGACCCGCAGCTCTGCACGCACCTGAGCTTCGTGCCGGTGTCGACGGTGCAGCCGAGCGGGTTTGGCGGTCCGTGGGGAGCGATGCTGAGCAACACGACGTGGGTGCGCAACGCGACGAATCCGTCCACCGTCCTGGAGCTGGCTGTGCCCGTGCACCGCGGTTACTTCATTGCTGTCGACGAGACGATAGTCATTCGCTGCGACGCTGCGGCGGTGTACGGCGGCTGCAAGGGTGTGCTGCTTGGGGT
>NW_909348.1:0-1059 GCF_000209065.1 Trypanosoma cruzi | reverse complement strand
TATCCGCTGCTTGGAGGAGTTTCGCGAGATCTTGCCCACATGGGTGCTGCACTCGGCGGATCGTTTTCGAGCGGCTGCTGCACCGCACGTTGTGGTCTAAATTTTTGTTTCGAATTATGAATGGTGGTGGTCAGAGGCACTCTCTTTCAATGTCTGTTTGCGTGTTCACACACTGGACGCCAAACAACCCTGAACTATCCGCTGCTTGGAGGAGTTTCGCGAGATCTTGCCCACAAGGGTGCTGCAGTCGCCGGATCGTTTTCGAGCGGCTGCTGCACCGCACGTTGTGGTCTAAATTTTTGTTTCGAATTATGAATGGTGGTGGTCAGAGGCACTCTCTTTCAATGTCTGTTTGCGTGTTCACACACTGAACGCCAAACAACCCGGAACTATCCGCTGCTTGGAGGAATTTCGCGAGCTCCTGCCCACAAGGGTGCTGCAGTCGCCGGATCGTTTTCGAGCGGCTGCTGCACCGCACGTTGTGGTCTAAATTTTTGTTTCGAATTATGAATGGTGGTGGTCAGAGGCACTCTCTTTCAATGTCTGTTTGCGTGTTCACACACTGGACGCCAAACAACCCTGAACTATCCGCTGCTTGGAGGAGTTTCGCGAGATCTTGCCCACAAGGGTGCTGCACTCGGCGGATCGTTTTCGAGCGGCTGCTGCACCGCACGTTGTGGTCTAAATTTTTGTTTCGAATTATGAATGGTGGTGGTCAGAGGCACTCTCTTTCAATGTCTGTTTGCGTGTTCACACACTGGACGCCAAACAACCCTGAACTATCCGCTGCTTGGAGGAGTTTCGCGAGATCTTGCCCACAAGGGTGCTGCAGTCGCCGGATCGTTTTCGAGCGGCTGCTGCACCGCACGTTGTGGTCTAAATTTTTGTTTCGAATTATGAATGGTGGTGGTCAGAGGCACTCTCTTTCAATGTCTGTTTGCGTGTTCACACACTGGACGCCAAACAACCCTGAACTATCCGCTGCTTGGAGGAGTTTCGCGAGATCTTGCCCACATGGGTGCTGCAGTCGGCGGATCGTTTTCGAGCGGCTGCTGCACC
>NW_909347.1:0-1059 GCF_000209065.1 Trypanosoma cruzi | reverse complement strand
TTTCCCGGTGAGTCGGAACCGCCAGAAATCCCACCGGAACCACCGCCCAGCACTTGAGCGAGGACGAGAGCGAGAGACGGCACACCGATCGCACCTCCGCCGCAGACTGCACGGCCCAGGCCGAAGCCACTCCCATGCAGTTTCCACACGGCGTCGTACGAAAGGCAAGCCGGAACCGTACTTTATCTTAGGCACTTCCACAAGCAAGGGTTCCCCCGACAACTAGAAGGCGCTGCCGGGAATATGACGGTCTGACGGCATCCACTCCGTTCGAATGCACGTACTATGAATTCGGGGCTCAAGCGAAAGCGGGACCACCATCCCGCATACGAGCACACGAACGCTCCAGCACAGAGCCACGGTCGGCACCGAAGAAGGAAGCACTTCGTAAATGCCCTTGATGCGACAGGCAGGCGGGCAGTGCTGGGGGGTTGACCACCCACACACGGCACAAACACCCAACAGAAAGAAAGTCGTGACACTAAAAATGGAGATTAAATAGCCACGCACTGCAAGGCTTGAACCTCCGCATGAAGAACATCAAACCCACACAGAAACCCCGCCTCTGCACAGGAGGAGAATGCCACCGAGAAACAGTGCACCGTGAGCCCAAAGTGGCACGCACACACATGCGTTGTTGAACGTCACGCTGTCGCTGATGTCACGACGGCAGAGGGGTCAGGCCGCCGAGAAGGCGCACGTTGCCCGGTGACGACAGCCCGATGGGATCCCCACCAGTTTAGTTTCGCCGTCCAGCATGCGGGTGTCAGCGCCACAGCAATGCCTGACTGACCAGCTACCGCACGGCACGCCACGGGCATCGACCGGGCATTGTGAAAACCGGCCGACTGGAACTGTGCGGAGGGGCAGGTCGGCATTTACTCCGCTGCCCGGCTCTGCAGGCGCCCAGAAAAAAGCATGGAGCGGACATTGGAGAAGTGGGGAAGCCGTGCTTCACGGAAATATTGGTGTGTCTCCACTTTGAAGTGGAAGGTCTCTGCCCCAGCAGTATCTCCGCGCGGCGAGAAGGCACGAGACCCCTCGCAGATGCGGCAGGCC
>NW_909346.1:0-1059 GCF_000209065.1 Trypanosoma cruzi | reverse complement strand
ACTCCCCATACATGAAGGCGCGCAAACCGAATTTTTCCAGAGTTCGGGAAACAAGGGCACCACGCGATCTCAATATTAGCAACAAAAGATCCTTCGCAGCCATTTTCTTTGCCAAACGGTCCGCAATTCGAAACCCGATATCAGCACATATCGGTGCGTTGAGAAATACCTCAGCACCTTCAACTGTTCTTGCCCGGACAATCTTCACAAGTTTGTGAGACGGATCCTCGGAATACCATTCTTTCTTTCCTCCCAGGGTAAAGTACTTTTCAGCATCATTAGGTTTGATCCCTAACAAGGCACCATTAACGGCACCCAAGCGATTAATATAAATTTTCTCACGAAAGATGTAACGTGGAATCGGCCCCACTTTTTCAATGCGTTCTTTGACCATCCTCCAGTATTCCGCTTGCTTATCTGGTTCCAGATTTTTTGTCATCCACGCACACATCGCCTTCACATCCATCTCGTCGGGGCAATTCATGATGATTCGCGTGGCTTTTACTTGCGTCGCCCATCCATCATAGTTGCTTACCTCTGGGGATGACACCACAATCATGCCCCATCCAGAAGTAGGCGCAAAATGTCTCAGTGGTGGCGTTCCTTTCTTTGCCACATCGTAAATAATATACCCTTTCATTCCATGCTCCCTTAAACTTCTCAAAGCCGTGATGCACATGTCCTCATCGCTGTATCTTCTCACGGTTTTGGCGGTCTTGTCAAACACGTACACATCACGTCCACCAAAACAGTGGACAACCACTTGGAGCTCCTCCACATCGCAGTGCAGCAGCTGGTAGAGGAGGTACGAGCCGGCAGCCACCGACTTCCCGATCCCGGGCGTCCCAATCAACACACGCGGCAAAGGTGAAGAATTGAGAGTCAAATGAAAATTGCTGAACCAATTGGTTAGATCGCGCTTGACGATCTGCCACACTCGTTCCACCTCACAGTTAACAAAAAAGTCCTTAGGAAGATCCCGTATCATATTCCACGAGTACGGCCATCCCTTGTCCGAGGTGAGGACCATCAACACGGGAGGTGCTGCACCGGATCTTC
>NW_909345.1:0-1059 GCF_000209065.1 Trypanosoma cruzi | reverse complement strand
TTGTGTTAAACGAAAAAGAGGAAACCTCGGTACCGAGGATTTTAGGACCGACTTATTATCTCGTCACCTTGGCCGTCGAGTATTTTCCTTTGTGGAAAAGATAATCCCCATCAATGAGTTTTGTGGTCTTCAGTAACGAAGAGTATGAATGCTCTTTTGTGTCTGTATTTGTGGAGAAACATGCCTTGGACGCATCCAGGAATGAGGCCTTTTTCATTAAAATAGCAGAGAAACTCAAGGAGCTGAGGTCGCCAGCACCCCAAAAACCACTGAACACCGTGCTGAGGGTGACCCCGGAGGACATCCCACCGAGCCATTTTGATTGTTTCCATTGCAACGCGGACCTAAGAAGATTGATGTGAAGGACCGGTGGTTAGAAGAATTTTTGCTGGTTGGGCAGCGGATAACTACGGCGTGTCGACATCACAGGAACGCCAGCACTGTGAGGCGGTTCACTGAGTATCCGGCGGCGTATTTTGATGGGTGGGAGGACTTTGCCCGAGACATGTCGTGGGAGTTTATTTACGTGCAGCACGCAGGCATTGTGCTGATGAGTGGCTGGCAGAGACGTGATGTCGTCAATTCCAATGTAGTGAGCGAGGAGGAGAACCAAGAAAGTCTGAGTTTCTGGAAAAAAAAAACGTACACCAGTACCAAGCGTCAATACCATCTGGAGTTTTCAGAAGAGGCGAAGCTTCTCAGAAGTGAGGAAAAAACAAAAAATAGGAAAACAAGACAAATTGGGGAATGAAAGGGATAGTTTGATATCTGGTGAAAAAAAATATTGGGTTATTTTCATATAGTTGGATGCTTTTGTTTCCATGCGGTGCAGGTGCACCAGCACCAGGTGGCATTGAGGCACACAGATGCCAAGAATGTCCAACGCTATCGAACATAACAGTGACGGAAGAAATTAGGGAGGGAGTGGGGTTTTTTTTGTTTTTTTTTGGTGAGGAACATTGGGTGATTTTCATATATTATTTTAATTGTGTGCGCATACGAGGCACAATCGGAGAATTGCTTTCTTGTGGTAGAATCCATTGTGGCTAGCCGGTGCCA
>NW_909344.1:0-1059 GCF_000209065.1 Trypanosoma cruzi | reverse complement strand
CTCGCCGGCGGCTTCGCCGAGCCGCCGTGCCAGGCGCGCCCCGTCGTCCGTGCGGTGCGACTCCTCGGCAGCGTCGTCCCTGTCCGCCTCCGCGTCGCTCGACGCCGACTTCGACAAGAAGCAGTTCCGCCACAACCTCACCCGCAGCGACAACTACAACCGCAAGGGCTTCGGCCACAAGAAGGAGACGCTCGAGCTCATGAGCCAGGAGTACACCAGTATGATTTCCTCTCCTTTCCCTTTCTTTTTTTTTCTCTTCTTGATTGGGGGCTCACCGGCGGCGGCGTGTTCTTGGTCTCAGGCGACGTGATCAAGACGCTCAAGGAGAACGGGAACCAGCACACGTGGGGCCCCGTGACGGTGAAGCTGGCGGAGGCGTACGGCTTCTGCTGGGGCGTCGAGCGCGCCGTGCAGATCGCTTACGAGGCGCGCAAGCAGTTCCCCGACGATCGCATCTGGCTCACCAACGAGATCATCCACAACCCCACCGTCAACAAGGTGATTATGAAATCCTCCCCTATCCATTTCGTTTGATTCAGGCGTCGACTCGTCTCCATGGGGATGAATTTTGTGGTTTTTCCCCTTCGTGAATGCCCGCCTCCTTCCACGAACTGAGTTTGTTGCGTATGAGGGGATAGATTAGCGTCTGCGTGTGCGTGGTAAAATGATCTATTTGGTGCAAATGAGATTTGGAGTAAAATCCTACCAATTTCTAGTTGAGAAAGTGTTCACAGCGAAGAGTGGCCACCAGATTCTGCGTTTTAGACTTTTATACCCCCTTGATTACCCAATTAACTAGTTTCTTTTTATCTGCTGCTTAAGAGTATTCAATCATCTGTGCTTCGCATGACAACGGACTCTGGAATTGGAAGTGACTTGAATTCGACTCCTGCTATTGTGTTTGCAGCGATTGGAGGACATGGGCGTCCAAAACATTCCTGTTGATGCAGGTATTAAGGATTTCGATGTTGTCGAGCAAGGGGATGTTGTCGTATTGCCTGCATTTGGAGCGGCCGTGGAGGAGATGTACACGCTAAATGAGAAGAAGGTGCAGATAGT
>NW_909343.1:0-1059 GCF_000209065.1 Trypanosoma cruzi | reverse complement strand
GATGTCGTAGTACTCATTCACCATCGTTGTGGTCTCTGCCTTGCGCCCGCTGACGGACGCATCTTTTCCCTCAAACCGCTCACGGAATCGATTCGCCGTGGTGCTGACGTCTTTGTTCTCCTCCTCCGCCCTGCGGCTGCGCATGAGGTTGAGTGGGAGAGTGGCAGGAGCTCCAGCGGACATTTTTTTTTAATTTTTTTTTTTTTTTATTTGACGTTGCTTTCCTTGAAAACTCGAGTGTGGTGTTATAGAAGAAGACGATTCTTTGTATGCCCAATGCTTCCACCCCCCACCACCACCGGCCAAGAAGAAGAGCCAAAGAGAGACATGCCAACAAAAGCAACAGGCAACGACGACAGCAACGGTGCAAATAAAATGCAGTTTAAAAGAGTGAGCGAGTGTGAATGGGTGAAGGCCAGCGAACGGGCGAGAATGGCGCCACACTAAATGCCCCAAGTAACACTTTGCATTGCCGAAAAAACAAACAAAAAAAAAAAAGTAGATTAACCAAAAAAAAAAAAAAAAAAAAAAAAACGGAACAAAAAAAAAAAAAAACAACAACAACAGACAGACAGACAGAGAAAAAGAAAAAGAAAAAACCAATGGAAAGAACAGTACAAAAATAATGCAAGGGAGGGGACACCCGCTGCGGATAAAATGTAGTCGTTGCACGTATTGCCGTAGTTGTGTGGGTGGGAGGACCCCGGAAGGTAAACAAACAAAATTTGAAAAAAGAAACAAAAAAACAAAAACAAACAAACAAACAAAAGAAGGAAAGGAAAAAAAAAAAAAAAAAAGTACAAAATGGACGCTTAAAACAACAACAATAAAAATAACAGAAACAAGAAAATGTGGTGGATGCCAAGGCGGCAGGGCCAAAAGTGCTCACCCCACCAAACAAATCAAGATACAGGGAAAAGTACATATTCCCCTCACATGTATGCATTAGTATCATCAAAAATTATTTGTGTTATTGACACTCACATCTTCTCTACAAATGCCTTTTGAATAAATTATGAAAAAAGAAAAGGAAAAACAAAAAACAAAACAAAAAAAAAA
>NW_909342.1:0-1059 GCF_000209065.1 Trypanosoma cruzi | reverse complement strand
AGTCCCCACACACACGAGTGACTGTGCTCTGCGGGCCGCACTCACGCGCCGATGGGAGGGCTGAGGGGAGCAGCAACACGCGGATGACCCCATGAAATATAAACGATGTGCGGACACACGGAGGGTCGGACGGTTGAAGCACACGCAACCATCTTTTTAATTTTCTTTTGCGGGCAAAATACATACAGACAGTTTGGTGTGGCCACACGGCAGCCAGGCGATTTTTTTCTTATTTTAAATTTGTGTGGAACAGTAATGCACGATTTCTTTTTCATTTATAATTATTTTGTGTGGTGGGGTTTACATAAGACGAAGGGGGACGTTTTTTGTTTTCAATAAATATTGTGTGAATTGCCGCTGCTTGGGCTGCGGTGCAGTCATGAGTTTGAGCGGTCTTCTTCTTGTTGTTTCCGTTATGCGTCCCTGCTGTACATTTTGTGCGTCCCTCCGCATACTCTGCTCCCTCTTTTCTGCGTCTTTGCTTTGTGTTGCTGCAGGCACACACAACCACACACACACAAGATGCACATTGCAGTGGATTTGAATACACCTTTTGTAGTGCATGCTGGCAGTTGCGTGTGGCGGCTGTTGTCTTCTTCCGTGGCCATGAGGAGGAGGGGAGAGAGGGAGCGCAGCCCGAGTCTATTTACCTGTGGGTGTGATGCACCGCGTGTGACTGCGCTGAGTTGGGCTCCGTGTCCCATTGATGGCGGGATGGCAGGAAATTTTGTGCCGCGTGATGGATGGATGAGGGTTCGCTTGCTCCGTGTGCGTTGTGTGGTGGCCGCGGGTTTTGCCATTTCCCTGGGGCTGCGGGAATGAGCTGGGGGAGATGGTGGTGGATGTCTTCTTCTCCTGCATGGTGGGTGGCTGCTGGCGTTGTGTGCCTTCCTTGCGTGGATGCCGTCTCGTGGTGTGTGAACTGTGCGGCTGGGCCTGCTGCCCTCTCCTCATGTTGTCTGCGCTCTCTCGCTGTATCCGCTGTGCTCCGTCCCTCTCCCTCTCGTTCCATTCTTTTCCTTTCCGCCTCACCGATCAGCTGACTGACACCAGCGACTC
>NW_909341.1:0-1059 GCF_000209065.1 Trypanosoma cruzi | reverse complement strand
AAAAAATCATTTTAATAAAATAATTCTTTTATAATGTTATATTATGTTTAAATTTGAAGATGTTAAATTAGTACAATTACCAGAAAAAATATTAAGAGAAAAATCACAAGATATTGAAATTCCTTTATCTAAGGAAAACATTGATTTAATTGAAAAAATGATTTTTCATGTTTCAGATAGTCAAAAACCTAATACAAAATTTAGACCCGCTGTCGGTGTTGCTGCTATTCAATATGGAATACCTAAAAATATTTTTTATATATTAATTGTTGACGCAAATGATAAAGTGATTTTTAATGACGCTTTAATTAATCCTAAATTAGTTGGTCACTCAAATCATAAACTAGCTTTATCAGAAGGCGAAGGTTGCTTAAGTGTTAATGAATCATGGCCAAATCAAGAAGGATATGTCCCTAGATATTCACGTGTAATTGTTGATGCTTATTCATATATGGAAAAAAAATTTAAACGTTATGAAGTTAGCGGTTATACTGCTATTGTTTTCCAACATGAATATGATCACTTACAAGGAAATTTATTTATTGATAGAATTAATAAAAAGAATCCTTGAGGTAAAGATAAAGAATTAGAAGTATTATAAAAAAAATAGGCTCAAGGAGACCTATTTCCTAAATTGAAAATTCAAGTGCAACACATTTAAAGTAAAATTTAGATGTGGAACTTGAATTTTTTATATTAATTAAAAAAAAGAAAAAAGTTCCATTGGAACGGAAGGAACTCATATGAATTATACAATAAAAAAATATAACCATTTAACAGATTCTGAAAGAATAATTATTGAAAATTACTTAAAGTTAAATTATTCTCTTCGTATGATTTCAAGATTAATTAAACGAAGTGTATCAACCTTAAGTAGAGAAATAAAAAGGAATACAAATGAATTTGGAGTTTATGAATTTAAATATGCTAGTTTAAAAACAAAAGAAAGATTTAGACATAAGTATTATTTTAAATTTGTCGATAACAAAAAATTCAAAAATTTTTCTAAGGCTTTTTTACAAAAATATGACAAAAAGTTTTTTGGCATAAAGTCAACAT
>NW_909340.1:0-1059 GCF_000209065.1 Trypanosoma cruzi | reverse complement strand
GAGAGTGTCTCTGACCACCACCATTCATAATTCGAAACAAAAATTTAGACCACAGCGTGTGGTGCAGCAGCCACTCGAAAACGATTATCCGACTGCAGCACCCTTGTGGGCAAGATCTCGCGACATTCCTCCAAGCAGCGGATAGTTCAGGGTTGTTTGGTGTCCAGTGTGTGAACACGCAAACAGACATTGAAAGAGAGTGTCTCTGACCACCACCATTCATAATTCGAAACAAAAATTTAGACCACAGCGTGTGGTGCAGCAGCCGCTCGAAAACGATTATCCGACTGCAGCACCCTTGTGGGCAAGATCTCGCGAAATTCCTCCAAGCAGCGGATAGTTCAGGGTTGTTTGGCGTCCAGTGTGTGAACACGCAAACAGACATTGAAAGAGAGTGCCTCTGACCACCACCATTCATAATTCGAAACAAAAATTTAGACCACAGCGTGTGGTGCAGCAGCCGCTCGAAAACGATTATCCGACTGCAGCACCCTTGTGGGCAAGATCTCGCGACATTCCTCCAAGCAGCGGATAGTTCAGGGTTGTTTGGCGTCCAGTGTGTGAACACGCAAACAGACATTGAAAGAGAGTGCCTCTGACCACCACCATTCATAATTCGAAACAAAAATTTAGACCACAGCGTGTGGTGCAGCAGCCGCTCGAAAACGATTATCCGACTGCAGCACCCTTGTGGGCAAGATCTCGCGACATTCCTCCAAGCAGCGGATAGTTCAGGGTTGTTTGGCGTCCAGTGTGTGAAAACGCAAACAGACATTGAAAGAGAGTGCCTCTGACCACCACCATTCATAATTCGAAACAAAAATTTAGACCACAGCGTGTGGTGCAGCAGCCGCTCGAAAACAATTATCCGACTGCAGCACCCTTGTGGGCAAGATCTCGCGACATTCCTCCAAGCAGCGGATGGTTCAGGGTTGTTTGGCGTCCAGTGTGTGAACACGCAAACAGACATTGAAAGAGAGTGCCTCTGACCACCACCATTCATAATTCGAAACAAAAATTTAGACCACAGCCTGTGGTGCAGCAGCCGCTCGAAAACGA
>NW_909339.1:0-1059 GCF_000209065.1 Trypanosoma cruzi | reverse complement strand
TTCTCTCTTTATTCGTGTCTGCCACGCGAAGCAACAGCAGTCGGGATAACAAGCGGGGACCAAAAGTGAACAAGAAGTTACAACAGGGAAACACCCCATTCCTTCTTTTTCACATTATCTGCCAACGGTGCACGTTGTCTGCGAAATTTGGTGCGCAAGACGGAAGGGGGTGCGGCCCCCGTTCGGTGGGCAGAGCATTGAAAGCCGTGTTGCGCACTCGCGCCGCCTCATCCTCACACCCTGAGAAGAATAAAAAGGGAAGAGGAAGAAGAGACTCCTTCAAACCCTCTCCAACGCTTCTTCTCTAATGCCGTGTGGAACGAATAATGAGGACAGGAGAGTCAAGACGCACATGTGTATAAATGCACACATAAATACATGCAATGCATATATTATATATGCGGTATGCACAATTATCCCTCTTTCCTCCTCCCTATCCTCCCATGCATCATTTGTTTGTATTTCCTTACCATCCCTCTCGACCACGTTTACTCCCCTTCCAGCCTGTGTACACATATTCGGTCCATCATTTCCCCCTCCACGTTACCCTCATTCCTCCCCTCTATTGTTTTGTGATCCCTTCCTTTCCTCCGTCCTGGTGACGAATAGATGGAGAACTCATCCGCCGCACACACACACACACACACACACACACACACACACACACACACACACACACACACACACACACACACACACACACACACACACACACACACACACACACACACACACACACACACACACAGGGAGAGGGAGGGAGAACCGCCGTGCGGTCCCTCCGTGGCCCCCATCCCTCCATAGCCGCGGAGGGAGGCAGCAGCCGCACACAGCACCGGCATCGCTGAGGGGAGCGGCGCCGCCGCAGCGCCCTAACAGTGCATTTGTGCCTGTGCCTTGCCATCCGCACCCGCAGCAACAAAATACAAGGGTGAAGGGCATGCCAGCACACAGCCACAAGAGGAGTTCGACGGCTGGGCCACAGCCGGGGCGGTGGGTGGCATCCCGAACCCACAAACGGAGCACCGCGCGCACCGTCCGCTCCCCTCCGAGTGCGCT
>NW_909338.1:0-1059 GCF_000209065.1 Trypanosoma cruzi | reverse complement strand
GGTGCAGCAGCCACTCGAAAACGATCCGCCGAGTGCAGCACCCCTGTGGGCAAGATCTCGCGAAATTCCTCCAAGCAGCGGATAGTTCAGGGTTGTTTGGCGTCCAGTGTGTGAACACGCAAACAGACATTGAAAGAAAGTGTCTCTGACCACCACCATTCATAATTCGAAACAAAAATTTAGACCACAGCGTGTGGTGCAGCAGCCACTCGAAAACGATCCGCCGAGTGCAGCACCCTTGTGGGCAGGAGCTCGCGAAATTCCTCCAAGCAGCGGATAGTTCCGGGTTGTTTGGCGTCCAGTGTGTGAACACGCAAACAGACATTGAAAGAGAGTGTCTCTGACCACCACCATTCATAATTCGAAACAAAAATTTAGACCACAACGTGCGGTGCAGCAGCCGCTCGAAAACGATCCGCCGCGTGCAGCACCCTTGTGGGCAAGATCTCGCGAAATTCCTCCAAGCAGCGGATAGTTCCGGGTTGTTTGGCGTCCAGTGTGTGAACACGCAAACAGACATTGAAAGAGAGTGTCTCTGACCACCACCATTCATAATTCGAAACAAAAATTTAGACCACAGCGTGTGGTGCAGCAGCCACTCGAAAACGATCCGCCGAGTGCAGCACCCCTGTGGACAAGAGCTCGCGAAATTCCTCCAAGCAGCGGATAGTTCCGGGTTGTTTGGCGTCCAGTGTGTGAACACGCAAACAGACATTGACAGAGAGTGTCTCTGACCACCACCATTCATAATTCGAAACAAAAATTTAGACCACAGCGTGTGGTGCAGCAGCCACTCGAAAACGATCCGCCGAGTGCAGCACCCCTGTGGACAAGAGCTCGCGAAATTCCTCCAAGCAGCGGATAGTTCCGGGTTGTTTGGCGTCCAGTGTGTGAACACGCAAACAGACATTGAAAGAGAGTGTCTCTGACCACCACCATTCATAATTCGAAACAAAAATTTAGACCACAGCGTGTGGTGCAGCAGCCACTCGAAAACGATCCGCCGAGTGCAGCACCCCTGTGGACAAGAGCTCGCGAAATCCTCCAAGCAGCGGATAG
>NW_909337.1:0-1059 GCF_000209065.1 Trypanosoma cruzi | reverse complement strand
TGAGATGCCGAAGCTGCCCGTTGGACGCATATATGCAAATGTACGCCGAGACGAAGGCCAAAGCTGAAATGGCTGTATCCGCTGCCTGCTGTGACGATCTACTGGTGGTTAGTGTGGCACCCCATCAAGTGTATGGGCCTCGCGATAACTTATTTTTGCCAAACATGCTTGAGGCAGCCGGAACGGGCAAGCTGCGCATTTTTGGCCAAGGAAAAAATCGCATCTGCTTCACACATGTGGACAACTACGCGCATGCCCTTATAATTGCGGAGCGTCAGCTCTTCAAGGGCTCACCCGTGCTGGGCAAGTTCTACATTGTGACGGACGGCAGAACGCACCCCGAACCGGATGCGTATTGCATTTTTTGGAAGGAGCTGAACAAAGCTGTGGTGGCCATGGGGTTTTCTTCTATTGAGGAGAAGATGCACTATAGCTTCTGGTTCCTGTACATTGTGGCAATTTTCGCCGAGGCACTGGGATGGTTGTTGGGCCGTGTCTTCAAACTGAACGTATTTAATGTGTTTGTCTTGACAATGCATCGATGGTTTCGTATAACCGCAGCAGAGAAGGATTTGGAGTACCAGCCGATTATTCCGTTTGTTGAGGGCTGGGCCGACACCATTCTCTGGTTCAAGGAGCATTGGCTTCCCACCTTTGAACAAAAAGACCGCTCATGGTTTGGGCTCGCAAGGCGCTCACAGCAGAAGATTGACATCCAGGCAAGGAAGACAAGGTGAGTGGGATTGGGGTGCATGGTGGACGCCGCGCCTTTTTCTATTTTCGTCTCTTTCCTTGTCTTTGTTTTTTTTTCTTCAGGGCCTGTGAGAAGGAATGCTAGCGAGAGGGCTGGTTGCCCAATTTAATATAAGTTTTGGTAAACCGTGGGAAATATTTCCGTGTGATCCTTTTCCTATCTTATGGTCCTTTGAAAGGCCCCGACGGAAGGAGTCAAGGAACCGATAACGGCAAGAAGAATTTTATTTATTTTTATTTTTATTTTTGCCACCCACCCTCTTTGATTCCGACCTTGCGGCGGAGTCTTGTGGCTGGAGGGCCCAA
>NW_909336.1:0-1059 GCF_000209065.1 Trypanosoma cruzi | reverse complement strand
TCCGTGGTGGCGGCGATGTGGTGCGTCCCATTCGATCACTCCACTCCGACTCGTGAACGTGGACTGCGTAACCTCACCCACAACCACACTTATATCCCGGTAGGCAACGGCAAAACACGGGCCAAGAGGATCTCTGAGCATATGGCTTCCCAAAAGCAGTAACACCTTATTGTCATCTGCAGCTGCTGTGGGCCGAAGCGCAACGGCCTCAGAGTCCAGAATTCTTGGTCTACTAAAGACAGTGCGTGCCCTCCATGTACCATCATTGTCCTCATCAACAAAAAAAGACTACATCCCCGCAGTGTCGATGTACCCCACCACAATGTCAACAGAGGTACGGCTCTCAAGTAGATCACTGGAATAACTGAGCCCTGTGTCAAACTCAGCAAAAACAGTCATCACTCCACCAGGATTGAAAAGAGAGAGATCGGCGAATAAATCCCTCATAGTAATTCGACCAGTCCCAACTCTTGGTTCCACCAGCGTCTTATCCGGCAGAAAAACAAGCAACCTTATTTGACACCTGCACATCCTCCGACTTTCTCTCCACAGCGGCAGCAGCTCCACTGCCGCAGCACATCCACATCACGACAAGAAGGAACAGCACCGCGGAGGTAAGCACACGCCGGGACATGTTGGGACTCTGCGGCTCACTCTCTCTTCCTTCCCTCCTCCTTCCGCTGGATCCGGTCACGCCGCGACGGTTGTGTTTATTGGGGTGCCTTGACTGCAGCAACACGTGAGACCATATAAATATGTGTGCATGGGCAGTGTGTGTGCTGTTGGTGCTTTCAAAGCCTTCGAATTTCACAGTAGCGTTTAGCGTTTGTGTTCCTTCTTCCTAAGAGAGTGAAAAAAATGAAGAAAAACAGGCTAATAAAAGAAGAAACAATGAACACCGCCACACATCCACAGTGAGTGGCACCATCATCATCCCCACTGCAGTCACTCCCAACAGCAACAACTCACGCACACAGACACAAGGAACAAAGAGAAAGAGCGCACCGGGATCACACAACAACTGCCACCACCAGCAGGGGACACGGCAGGTGCTTCTGC
>NW_909335.1:0-1058 GCF_000209065.1 Trypanosoma cruzi | reverse complement strand
AATATATATTTCCTGATAAACCGAATATATCCCTGTATGACTCCTTCCCAATTTTGTGATTTTTGGCTGACCGCGACCGAAGGAATCAAGAAACCATTCACGCCTAGATGACACATAAAAATATATATATGTGTATTTGTTGTTGTCACAGCCGCAACCGATTCCTGCAGGTTGGTATAAAGAAATGGCAGTGGCCTCCTTCATACGACGACGGAGTGGAGCCGCATCGGCACCCGCATGTTGGGCTTTGTACGCCACCATGGCGATATTCACGTGCAGTTTATTTTTATTGGTGGGCATGGGCCGTCGGTGCAAACAAAAAAGTCTTGGGCCTCATTTCAGGAACCATCGCCGAGTACTGGGAGAACTCGAGCCTTACAGTACTTATTGCGAATCTCCGGGCACCTCAAGTGACAACTTTCGAGACTCAATTGCTCCTTCCCATCGCGTAGAGACGGCCCGGGAGTTGGGGGTCCGGCACTGGCTTATTACGGCCGAAAGAGAGCGGCTGAGCAATGACTGCGCCAACGCCGTCGCGGACGTGCAGAATCGGAATGCTCAGCTTTACTCGCACGTGGAAGAGGCGCATAATGACTTGTCGGCACGCGAATCTCACATTGCGGTGGCCAGTGGCCTTCTTGCGGGACGCGGGGATGCCGTGTCAAGGAGAAGCGCCCACCTCTCCGAGAGGGCTGCCAGATGAACCCCCACTCACGCATGCCCGAGGATGGCGGAAATGCGCAGCCAAATGAAACGCATCTTTTGATGGTTGGGGCGGCAGGCCAACGCCCAAACGTCTCAGGCCAATTTGGGAAAAGCACATCTCCCTCACTCGTTGCCTTTGCCTTCCTGCACCTCCCCTTGGAAGATGGCTGCGGTGCAGAAGAAGAGGAACAGAATTTTCTCGCATTCGACGTCACCACTTGGGCCACGCGTATACGGAATGAGGGCATATCCGGAGCCGTTGACGACCTCTGGGGCGCATACAATTATTATTGGCATCAGGCAGACGATCAGGTTCAAGTCGCTCTTGACAGTTTGGCGTCGTGGATGCACGC
>NW_909334.1:0-1058 GCF_000209065.1 Trypanosoma cruzi | reverse complement strand
GAGACGAAGGAGCACACAATCTCCTTCCCACAGACGCCGCAGAGCGCCCGCGTGTCGCTCTGTTGATTCAGAGCGCTGTGAAACTCCTGCTGAGCCATCTGCTGCGCCGCATCCGCCGCCTCCACGTCGACGCAGAGTTGTTTGAGACGAGTCTTCAGCTGCTCCACATCCTCGCGCCGCAGCGTCAGTGTTTCGGTAGAGTGACGCACAAATGTCTCCCGTTCCTCCCGTTGCTGCAGGAGTTTCTGCTCCAACAACGCCGGTAAGTTCCTCCTTTCATCGCTGTTCTCCTTGTCATTTGCCAATTCCTTCTTCTCGCCCGCATGTGCTATGTACATTCCTCCGTCTCTCTCGTCCTTCGCCGTCTCCGTCATCGAGTTCTCTGTCCCCAGTGTATGCTCCCCTGTGTACTCACGCAACCTCTCTTGTAGAGTCTGTACATCCATCTGAAGGGCCGCCTCCTCCTCCCTTTTACGCGCCACCTGCGCCTCCAGAGACAAGAGGCTGTTCTGTGGCTGCCACCACTGCAGTAACTCGGCATGCACAGCAGCGGAATTGACGAGGTACTGCCGCTGCAGTTGCTGCAAAGAGTTCTTGTGGGCATGGCTCTCGGCCTCTGCATCGCGTCGCGGCCGCCGAACCGCCTCAACGTGCTGCTGCTGTGCCTCCACCTCTTCCTTCTGTCGTTCCAAAAGAGAGCGGACCCGCATGATCTCCCGTCGAAGTGCCTCCAGGCGCGGTTGCTGTTGACTTCGGATCGCGTCGCGTCTGGACTGGTTGCTCTCCTGTTGCTGACGAACTGTCTGTGTGAGTTGGGCAAGGCGCAATTCCTCCTGCTGGAGTGCCTGTTGCGCCCGCTGTAGCGCATCGTGGAAGCTGTGAAGGGCATCGGTGGTGGTGTGATCCAACGCCCCCAGCATCCCCGAGTGTCCGTACGTAAATGCGTAAAAAAGAAAAAAAAATAAATAAATAAATAAAATATAAATAATTGTAATGTAACGTATATTTCTCTCTGTTTGATTTTTTTTTTTTGTATCTTTATTTTGCTTTGTGTTGTT
>NW_909333.1:0-1058 GCF_000209065.1 Trypanosoma cruzi | reverse complement strand
CCCATCGCTATATGCAATCTGATCAAATTGGTGAAGGAAACCGTACAATATGAACTCCGCCAAAGACAACTTCAGTCGAACGCCGGGGCATCTTTTCTTTCTGGTCAAGGGAGCATCTTGCCGGATAATAAATCGGGCTCTGAGATGATAATCGATCTTTCGTGTGCAAGTTACATAAGCGCGGGTGAAACTGAGATGAACTTACTTAGCTCTACACTGGGTGACAGCGTGTTTCCCCTTTTTTCTGCCGATTTTGTGAGAGGTGTCATGTATCAGCTGCTGCATGGAGTTGCGTACCTGCACAATCAAGGCCTTGCACATAATGACTTAAAGCTACAAAATATTCTTCTTTTTGCCAACGGAGAATTGAAAATCTCAGACCTTGGTAGCGTCCTGGAAGAGTATAACGATCAGGGGACCCCGATGTATATTTCTCCAGAAGTCTGCAAATATTTTTACTGTGCTGAAGATGTTGAGGATGAAAAAAATATGGTTAAAGTTGACGCATTCAAGAATGACATGTGGAGCTGTGGCGTGATTCTTTACTATCTTCTTGTGGGGAGGCCACTCTGGGAATGTAAAATGGATGTCTGCAATAGGTATCAATTGTTTCGTGAGATTGCTTCGCAAACATCTCCAATTGATTTGGATTACGTCCCTGAACCAAGAGAAACAACTGAAACAACAACCATGATGATGGATGACTCGTTAGGGAAAGGCAACAACACGTCTGATAGCAGTGCAACGGAGGAGATTTCACCCTTGAGTCTGCGTCACTTGTTAAGGTGTTTGCTTGATATTAATCCCGCCACACGCTTGTCGGCAAAAGATGCCATTGAGCATCCGTCACTGCGTGCACTGCAGTTGGGGGGGAGTTTTGGCAATGATGCAATAGGTATGGCACAACGAGAAGTGGCTTTTCGTGTGTCGCAGTCACCCCACCTTCAACTGTTTATTAAGAGGGATCGGGAGAAACACTTGCAGTTCGTGGCGGAGTGTTGCAGTACGCTGAACATAGTGCTACCAAAGGAGATATTCCTTCCAGGTACTGGGGGAGA
>NW_909332.1:0-1058 GCF_000209065.1 Trypanosoma cruzi | reverse complement strand
GCAGCAACCTCGTACGAGCAGTACAGTTTCTTCTCTTCCTTTCGGTCCTTCCTTTTTCAATGACTGCGCTTCGACCGTGGCGTACAGCAGAGTGCTGGCGGCGACGTTCTCATTCTCAGCGGATATCGGCCCAACATCATAAATTCGTTGCATGTCCGTCAGCCACAGGTGAAGTCGGCCCGTTTCTTTACCGTTCTTCTCAGCATATACCGGCCGACTGACGAGGATGTATTTCTGTCCATCGATCATCGCGCTGACGAAGCCACCCTGCACGCCGTGCCCTGTACGATTCAGCGAGTTGCCCCACACGCGTGAAAGAGTGTCGTATTCCTCGTACCACCATCTCCCCATGGCGCTTGACCAGTAAACCCTGCGGCTGCCGTCATCACACGACGTCATCATGATAATTTCATCATTCCATTCAAGGACCGCAGGCTGGATGCATCCCTCATCACTCGTATCCTCCGAGAACTCCCAACCATAATAAGTACCGTTGGCAAGGATGACCAAAGAAACGTTCTTTCCATCACGGGTCAAGGCTTGAATAGGCAGCAAATAGCGACTTTTGTCCTCCATCCTAATGCCTGCGCCACCACCACCCAGGAATTGTTTGAAACGGTCGCGGTTAGCGCTGTTGTTCCCCCAAAAGTCATAAGGAAGTTTCGACGTGATTGCAAACTGTTTCCACTCAAACCGTTCCTCTTCCTCATCGTCTCTGTAACGCCGAACCATAACTTCCGCCATCCTGGGCATCCAATATTTACCATCAGTCAACTCCGTCAATGGAGTCGTTGACGTGCCATAACCCCCGACAAGAGCATTTGTATCATAACTATTACCGTTCGCAATGGTAGTTGGGCTCAACAGGCGGTCAATTTTCACGTCGTAATGATCAAACACGACGGCAGTTCCATTTGTCCACGTCCCTCCACTGCTTATCATCGACTTTGCAGCGATACTTACGCACGATTTTTGATCCGTGGAGTTTTTGTAATGCGCTTCAACAGTGGCCACAACAACACCACCCACGTAAGCAAGAGAGGGGCACGGAACGAAGA
>NW_909331.1:0-1058 GCF_000209065.1 Trypanosoma cruzi | reverse complement strand
CACGCTCCTTGCTGTACGGCAGGTACGCCAGGCGGCGCAGCGGCTTGTAGGACACCAACGCCTCCGCCACATCCCTCGACAAGGTGTAGCACCAGCCAACCATAAACAACACATGTATTGAACGGTCCTTCACCCATAACGATGATCCTGAATGGACGCCCATGTAGATCCCTTGGCGCGGCAGGAGGCGTAGGTGAGCAACAAACAGCGGCACACGGAGGAAAATGTCGTCATCGCCCTTCGCAATGTACCTCGCGGTCGGGAACAGGCGGTGCGCAAGGTCAAACCACATGTACGTCTTGCGGGTCATACCAATCGCGGCTTCGATGCCTGAATACCCCTCAACACCAACTTTTTTCTCTTGTAACAAACGGCCCTCATTCATTGGCAGCGCGACCACATCGTTCCACTGCGACGCCTCCTTCAGCAGCGCGGCAGAGTAGTCGTAGCCGTGCGACGGGTGTCGCCCGAGGACGTACAGCACAAGCATCGCACCGGTGAAGTCGTTCGCCCTCGTCGCCACTCCGGGGAACCGCCAGCACGTCGACCGCTGCAGGTTGCGTCGTGTTCGCCTCGCCTCGTCGTCCGTGGAGGGGATGCCCAGCAAAATCAGATACTCCCGCCGGCTCCACGTGTCCACAACAAGGCGTGGGATGTAAGCAAGCGCTGCGTCGTCCACTGCGGCGGCTCGCGGGTGGCGGAGGTTGTTGGGTTCTGGTGCACCATCATCGGCAGCGGGGTGAAACCTGAGGGAAAGAACAGTCATGACCGCAATGAAGAGAATCAGCAGCACGGCAACCCGCCTCAGCCTCCGCTTCATCGTCGGCAGTTTCGTTTTCGCCATGGTCGCTTTCGGTGTGAGAGTCTAGGCAAAAGAAAAAAGGGCGGAGAGAGTGTGGGGGCAGCAGGCAGCAGGCACAAACAGCACGGGCGACAACCAGAAACAACACGGCCACGCGGTGCCACGCAGCCACGCGAGTACACGAATGCCCGTCAGCCAACCCACTGCGCCCCACCCGAATCCGGGACGGTGCGGGTGAAGGCGTCACGGCGGCGGA
>NW_909330.1:0-1058 GCF_000209065.1 Trypanosoma cruzi | reverse complement strand
TTTGTTTGCGTGCTTTTGAGATTTTTTTGGTTCGCTGCTTCCTCCGCACCAGAAGATAAACTTGGCTGCTCTTCACCGCCTGCTGGCATCCCATTTGTGGCGTCGGCATCATCTTCTTTGATTTTCTCCTCTTCCCTCTCCTTATCTTGTTTCTCTTCTTTCGTCTCACTCTCTTCCTTCTTCGCATCATCTTCACCTTCATCTATTTCCTCCTCTTCATATTCCTCTTCCCCTTCTTCATTATCCTCCTCGCCATCTTCTCCCTTTTCTTGCATTTCTGATGCTTGTTTCTCCTGTTGTTGTGCCGCTGATGTGTCTGCTCCCGCTGCCACTACCCTTAAATCTGTCACCGATTCTGCCGGTAATTGTGACTTTGCCGGCGCACTGGATTTGACAACTTCTCCAGCGCCAACGACGGTCGAATTGTCATTTTTAGTGTTATTACCGGGCGGAGTATCCCAAGGAGCTCGAGGGATTTCAGAACATCCACCACCGCCGGCACCGCACCACAGCACGCAGAGGGCACACACCAGCAGCACACGGCCAGTCATCATCGCCATCACTCCTGTCACTTGCGTGCAGCCTTCAGCACAAACTAACAACACTTCAACAGAGAGTGAAAGCAAAAGGCAAGACAGACACGTCACAAAATAACACGCACAGTAAACAACGGCAGCAGCCCTGCAGAGGAACGCACACTGACCTGCACACCAGAAGTAAAAAAGCGATACCAAAACAAAAAGAGTAGTTGAGTGCCCAACAGGAGTCTCCTCCTCAAAAAAAAAATACACTTCAGCAGAATCATCATTTCATACGCCATGCAGCAATGCAGGACTGTGTTTATATGTACATGCGTACAGTACCTGCACAAGGAAAAAATTATTACTGTTCCACAAGCCCACACAACATCCCACACATTTCATGCGGCATGTGGCCTGTCTCTCTACTCCTCCTTTTGTGTCGTCCGTGGAGCGCACAGCCGTGGGGCCTGTACCGCGTGTGGGCAACAAAAAAGCAAACAGAGGGAAAGCAATTCGCTCATGACGGTGCGCAGCAAC
>NW_909329.1:0-1058 GCF_000209065.1 Trypanosoma cruzi | reverse complement strand
GAGCGCCTCCCACTTGCTGTCGTCCCTCGGTGCTGCCTGTGACTTCGGGGGGCCCCGGTGGTTCCCGCGTCCAGCGCCATCGCTTGCCCATCCTCCCTTGCGGCCGTCCTCGCCATTGTTTTTGCTGTTGTCGCCCCCAGAGCCTGACCCGGGCGGCGGCAGCGGCGGCGGTGGCGGTGGTTGTGTCATGGGTTCATCGCGCCAGTTTGCTAGGCAACCTGCTGAAACCGGGCTCTGCCGCTTGCTGTTGCGACCACCGCCCATGCCGCCTCGACGGTCCAGCTCGGCATCGCTTCGGCGGTTCTCCGGCAGACCGGTATGAAACTCCGGCTGCGCCACCGGACCCTCATTTCGCCAGCTCGAGAAATCGGGTTGTCCCACCGGACTTGCCGCACTCTCGGAGCTCCGAGTGGCTGTCCCCAACGTATCGCGGGAGAGATCAGCTAGCATATGAAGGTCGTTCCTGGAGCAAAACCCAGATCGGTGTCCCATCTCGCGCTCTGTCATTTGCGTAGAGCCAAAGGCATCGCGGGTGAGATTCAACTGCTGCAGTCCAGCACCCTGCTGTGACTGTCCTGGGTTCTGTCGTGAAATCCCATTGTGTCCGTGGAGCCGCTCCACCTGTTTCTGCGTGGCTAAGTCTACGTAGAGCTTGCGTCCCTTTACCATTGTTTGATCCATTGCGAGAGCGATGGCAAGAGCCTGAGCCGTTTTGAACTCCACAAACGCAAAGCTCTTACCATCTTGACTAATGAGTCGCGAAGTGACAATGCAATCCTCGTGAAAGTTGCGGAGAAATTCCTCTTCGGTGGTGCCGTTGCGAAGGTTCCCAAAATGCGCCACAAAGGGCGGCTGAAGGTCATTTATCCCTTTGGTGCGGTTGACCGGCTCGCTGGGGCTATCACGAAACCCACCCTTTTCCATCAGCGCATTGTTTGCCGTACGGCTGTAATCTCTCTTGGCGATTTTTTCCCCCGCCAACTCATCCCGCGACTTTTCCCGTGGAACTTCCACTGCCCAATCTAAGTTATCTTCCGGGATGTACTCATCGTTGAAGT
>NW_909328.1:0-1058 GCF_000209065.1 Trypanosoma cruzi | reverse complement strand
TCCTACTGTTGTTTCTGGAGCTCCCGTCGTTGATTTCCTTTGAATTTTTTTGTACGAGGGCCTTTTCCAACACGCACAGGGATTCCAACAGTGCGAGAGCGTCCACCCACCGAAGATGCGGATGGCGTTGCAAACGGTCCGTAAAGGCCTCCACAACCTTGGAACGGTTGACGCGCCCCGTCAGAAGCTCTGGCGCTGCGGCAGCTGACTGGCGTTTTGCCACAACTTGCATGTACAAGACCAGCGATTTTACGGGAATTTCCGCCACATCACACACCTCGACAAGGTATCTTAATGTGTGAAATAACACCGCCTCCGGGGAGGGCCACCATGACAGGGATGGGGATGCGGCAATGGGAAGACGTAATGTTAAATGCAGCGCAAGACTCCATGCGTGAGGCGGCTGAACAATATGAAGTGCCCGCAATGCGCATGCGGTCCCGTGATGCATGAGTTCCGTGTCAAGGCCTTTTTGTTCCTTAGCAGAGATGAGCCGCGGCACAATGATGGAAAGTGCATGCTGCCATATTTGACGCACACTATCATTCTTCTTGCTTGCTGCCGTGAGCATTTGTGACATCAACGCCACATAAAACCGGAAACGCTTAATGTCTGTAACCATCTCTTTGCTTCCCTCATGAGGATCCGGTAGAAATTTCAACGCCCGACGCCATGGAACGACACTCATTGTGGCCCGTGTCGAGTCTGCCTCCATCATACGCAGTAATTGAACCGTAAAGCCACCACCGCCATGTATGCCAGGGCTCGCGCTTTCATCAAGTACCCCCGACTCATGCGGAATCAAAGTGTCAAGCATCCTTCCAAGCCGAAGAAATGGCGGGTCGTAGTGCGACCTCCGGTGACCCTGCATTAGAAACGCGAGACACCCACGCTGCAACAGACGCAACGATTCATCCTTCAGCGATGATAATGCGGTTTGAGAGGTGCCCACGACACTTGATTGGCTCCAGGGCGCAGCGCCACAACAGCCACTCCTCTTGTGGAAGTTGCGTCGCTTTATTCGAAGACATGAAAGGGGGATATGATCGTTTTGATCG
>NW_909327.1:0-1058 GCF_000209065.1 Trypanosoma cruzi | reverse complement strand
GAAATCTCCTTCATTATCATTCTTTCCTTTGCACTGCGCCTCAGCAACGGCAAACACATCACCATTCATCCCAACAAGACTGGGAACACGGAGAGAAATCACTGTTTCCTTATCATCCTTCACATCTCCCCAATCAAAATATGTTTTTGGTGGAGGTATCGGTGCTGGCGACTTCTCCTCACTGGTTTGCTGAGCCTCAACAGTGTTACAGCACATCATCACGACGAGGAGCATCAGTGCAGAGTAGAAGGGATGCCGCGACATGTTGGGCCTCTGCGGCTCACTCTCTCTTCCTTCCCTCCTCCTTCCGCTGGATCCGGTCACGCGGCGACGGTTGTGTGTGCGGGGTGCCTTCACTGCAGCAACACGTGAGAGCATATAAATATGTGTGTGTGGGCGGCGTGTGTGCTGTTGGTCCTTTCAGAGCCTTCGAATATCACAGCAGCGATTAGCGTTTAGCCTTACTTTCCTTCCTTCTTGTGTGGAAAAGAGAGAAAAGAGGAAAAGAGAGTGAAACAGTGAACACCGCCGCCCATCCACAGTGAGTGTCACCATCATCTCCACCGCAGTCGCTCCCAACAACAACAACTGACGCACACAGACACACGGAACAGCAGAAGGAAGAACAGTGCACCGGGAACACACATCGACTGCCACCAGCAGTAAAAGCCACAGCGGGTATCTTGCGCTTCCGCCACGCGTCAGAATACACAGAGCAACGCCCACACACGCTGCCGCCAGTCGTTTTACTGTTGTCTCTCCCCGCACCCTCCATCGCACATCGCCCCGCACAGCCGGAGAATCCTTCGTGGGTGCATGAACAGCGAGAGGAACACGTCGGCACGTGCAGCTGCCGGGTGTGAATCGGCACTCCTCCCAGGCACCATTAATGCCACATCACGCTAGTCAACTGCTGTACTTCGCCAACACCACAAACGCAGCAATTCGAAGGGACGCACGGCGAGCTCACACCCTCCCTCTCCGCAAGGGCCTCAGAAAAATCCTGTGCGTGCTTTCACACAACAGCCAAATTGTGTAAAAAATGGCATGTGCATTTG
>NW_909326.1:0-1058 GCF_000209065.1 Trypanosoma cruzi | reverse complement strand
GTTGTTGCGTTTTTTTGTTGTTGTTTTTTCCCTCCTATTCTTCCTGCGTAAAGGAAATGCTCTTGGTGCATTGGTTCGGCCGCCACCAAGTCGTCTTTTAGACTGCGGCCACTTTTGCCTCACACACACACAACCCCCACACCATCCCTTGTCCACTCTCTCAGCCATGTCCAGGCACAGTGAGGCATCTATGCAGAAAGGAAGGGGGGCATTATTATTCCTACTCTTCTCTCGGCTCTAACCGCGGGCCCCGTGTTTCATCGGTGTGTGGCAAAGAGGGCAGTTGCGGAACCGGTCACCCTCCACGTCAATGATGCAATGGTGACACACCGCACACTGCCAAAAGTCCTCCGTCGTGATGCAGCGTCCAGTGAAAATGCAAACACCAAGCTGCTTCTGGCAGCGCGCGCAGGAGGACGCCCACTCTTTGACAAACGCGTCACACTTGGGGCACTTCACACGATCCGCAGAATTGTCTTCCGGCTTGTGCTTCGTGAATATTTTCGCCGCGAGGTCGGCAAAGCGGCGACGTGGCTCCCTCAGGCTCACAGTCGGGTATTTGAACTGCGTCGCCAGCGCCGTTCCCTTCGACCGATTTGTCAACTGCAGTGACGTCGTGGTTCCGCTCAGCCCGGTGGAGCCTCCTCCCGCCGCGCCGTGACTGCAGGCGTTGTTTCGGTGTGCGACGCCCGTCTGTTTGGAGACGTCGAGATCCATCGTCATGTCGATAAATTGCAGCTGGCCGGCCACCGCGGGAGTACCACCCTCCTGTTGGTTTTGCTGCTGTGCATCCTTCTGCTCCGCCGCCTCAAGGCGAGTGAAGGCCTTACTGCAGATGCTAAAATTCTTCGCCAGGTACGCCGTGAGTGCAATGAGGCTGTAGCTGTCAACAGGGCTGATGAGATCGTCGTACTCCATCAGCCGCATCGCTACATTAAGTGCGTGCGGCAGGTTGCGGTGCAGGATGTGTTGTTGGCAGAGTAGGAAGAAGTGAAACGCCTCGGCGCCACGCCACGCAGCGTCCAGCACCCGCTCGGATGTCGCAGCTCGCTCTTCAC
>NW_909325.1:0-1058 GCF_000209065.1 Trypanosoma cruzi | reverse complement strand
TCATCCAACGTGTCGCATCGCTGTTCAGTCGACAAGAAAATTTTAACGGCTTCGGTCGACTTTATCCCTCTGCGACAGACCACAAACACAGTCACGCAATCATTCGTGGTGCCGATATGACAGCTGACAAAGCGTTCCCATTCATTCCAAAGGACACCGTCAAGCTGCCATTTTTTGAGCTGCAACAGCGGCAGCAAGACAGCCGTAGGAAGGTGAGCCATTTCGTACTGTTCCTTTGAGCGTACATCCAAAATCATGCACGTTGTCGTAGAGTGCCCTATGTGTTGAAGATATGCAAAGGCATCCTTTGGCGAGATGCGTGCCTCTGTGGGAAGAAGTTGTGCACTCAACGCAGAGCCAGAAACACATGACACCGCAATGTACTCGGGGCGCTCTGCTACTAGTTCGTGCAGTCCTCTACTCTTATCCGAGGCATCACCGCACACCAGACACGTTTTTTGTCGACCACGAAGATTCACAACTCGCATATGGAAGCGGAGTCCATCAAAGATAAGCATACGGCCTGAAAGTACATCCCCGGCCTTTGCCAAAACTTTCAGTACTTCCATCGCCTGCAAACAACCAATGAAACCAGGCACCGGGCCCATGACACCCGTGTCATTGCAGCTGCCAACTGCCTCTCGCGGCGGGGGAACAGGAAAAAGGCAGCGAAGACACGGACCGCCGTCATACCCATAGACAGACAACTGCCCATCCCATCGCATCGCACTGCCACTTACAACAGGTTTCTCATGTCGGACGGCGGCGTCATTTATTAAATAGCGCGCTGCAACATTGTCCGTGCCATCCACCACCACATCACAGTCTCGCACGAGATTCTCCGCGTTGAATGGATCAAGTGCCACATCCAGTGGGTAGACCATCGTGTCCGGGTTGAGTGCACGACATGCACTTGCCGCGCTGTCCACCTTTTTCCACCCGATGCGATCTGTTGCGTGTATGACCTGGCGGTGAAGATTGCTCAGCTCCACCACGTCAAAATCGACAATCCTCAGCTCACCGACCCCTGAGGCCGCAAAGAAAAGTGCAATGGTGCT
>NW_909324.1:0-1058 GCF_000209065.1 Trypanosoma cruzi | reverse complement strand
CGCACTGGGCGTGACTGAATACGTAGGTTCCCATTGCCAGGAAGGAGATCGACCATATCCTCTTCAGACCGTGTGTGTAAAGAGATGTAGAATAGAGCAGATTCACTCTTACCAACGTTGATTTTGGGGCTGTGCTCGGCAGCCCATTTCGTTATAAGTGACAGGGCGGGTTGCATTGCCGCAGCACATGCATGGATGTCCGCACCTGAGGCAACAAGTGTGAGGTCGTCAGCGTGCATGAGTGCGGAGGCGGAATAGATGTTGTCCATGCGGTGCAGCAGATCATCCACACAGTGGAGGAAGAGTTGGGGTCGCAGGACGCTGCCTTGCGGTACTCCGTCTGAGGTGAGTTGTTTCCGGGAGTGCTGTTCGCGAGTGCATACCCTAACATAGCGGCCCCGCAGGTAGTTGTGCAGCCAGCGTTTGGTTCGAGGGCCGAGGGCGAAAGTCCGCCGAGCATGCCGAATAGTTTCCCATGGTCAACGGTGTCGAACGCAGTAGAAAAATCAATCAAGACTGCGAGCGAGCGATGGCGACGAGGGCGTCGTGTGGGGCGCCGCCTCCAGGGCGCGCATACTCCACGCTGCTGAACTCGTTCAATCCACGGTAATTTTACCAATAACAAGTGCCACCACGTCCGATGTTGAACGCGAAGGTATGAACCCGAATTGACGTGGGTGGTGCAACAATAACGCTGACAGACGGCGGTGAATCATTCCTTCGGTTAACTTTATTAAAACAGAGAGCAGCGTGATAGGTCTGTAGCTCTCTGCGCGGCATGGATCCTTCCCAGGTTTGGGATAGGAATAGTGACCCCATTTTCCAGGAGCCAGTCAGGCTGCCATTTGAGAAGGAGTTGTTGATCATCGTTCTAATTGTGCCACGTACGACGGGCCCGGGATGGTGCAGGAATTCATTCAACATGTCGTCGGGGCCAGGGGCTGAGCCAAGCAAAGAGTCGCGGATGGTCACGTCAAGTTCATACGGCGTGAGAGGCCAATACATTTCCCAGTCACCAGGGGCAAGGGAGTGCGGCGAGCAGCGGCAGAAGTATAGGG
>NW_909323.1:0-1058 GCF_000209065.1 Trypanosoma cruzi | reverse complement strand
TATTACTCTTCATTCCATTCAGCTTTGTGTCGTCGGAGATGTAAACGAGGGATGCGGCAGCAGCCACGGAAATTGCTTCAAACGCGTCCGTGATCCCTTGCGTCGCCATTGGCGGCAGTGAATTGAAGTCACACCAAGCAAGTTTTTCAATCAATGACCGCAAGGCAACTCTGGCCTCCTCACCGTAGAGGAGTTTTTGTGCCGCGCATACCTCCCCAACCATGTTTCCTCTCGTCACGACTGCCAATGCGTCATCCCTTGGTAAAACAGGGGGGAAATATTCCAAACAATCTGTGAACGCCCAGTTTCTCCCCTCTTGGGTGCCTCTTTCGGTAAGGCCGTTTTCTCTCTCGGGGCTCAATGCCTGCAAGGCCCCGAGGAACCGCAGGATGCAGAAATGGAAGAGACGACGAGGATGCGTGGCGGCATCCGTTGGCTCAGAACACGGTCTTTTTTCCTGCAAAGCGTCCAGAATAACGGAGGCGTAGCGATTGGCATGTTTTACAAGTAATTCACGTTTCCGAATTGGAATATCAAGGATATCCATAATGTAATGACAGTTTTCATAAATGATTGAAATAGCGACGCTGCACATGGCCGAACTAACGGTTCTACACACCAGTAGATCATCAAATGTCATGTACGGCAGTACGAGATCCCACGGGATGCCTTTTCGCAAGGCACCACAATTTATTCTTTTTGGGGGTACCGTCAATATCGATTTCTTCTTCTTGGCGACGGCGGTGGATAAAAAGGAAGAAGGGAAGGAATGAGCATTGTTAGCATGCATAAGAGCCATCTCCTTCGTACTCTCTGCTCCATTTCTCTGCTTCGCTCTCCTTCTTATTTTGTCATCAGAGCTACAAACGTCTTTCTTTTGAATAGCTGATACCTCTTTTCCAGCTGCAGGCACGGCAAGCCAATCGGCCACGTTGTTTGCCTTTGGGCGTGCAGGTGAGACACGTTGCCGCCGTGGAGTCAAATCAACCAGCGGAGAGCGCGGCCCTACTCGAGATATCTGCTTCACCCGTTGCGTGTAACAAACTGTGCAGTACTCA
>NW_909322.1:0-1058 GCF_000209065.1 Trypanosoma cruzi | reverse complement strand
TATACTCCAGGGGAAGGACGCGATGCGGAGGACATTTTCAACAATGAACAACCGTCTGGTGGGGTAGTACTGAAAGAAGGAGCACAACATGAAACTGTTGCTGGCATTGAGAAGCCAACAATACCAGCGGCTAACACCCGCAACATAATTGGCACAACCATTTCTGGCGACAGCAACAGCAGTACCGCGACAACTGCAGCTGTGCGGTCTGATGCTGGCACAGAAGAAACTCCGCCCACCAATCATCCGAGCAAACCCTCCACTGAAGGCGCCACACCACCCGGAACGACTTCCGATGGTGAAGCCGCATCAACCAACAAATACGATACAGTCTCTCAGAATGCAGGTTCCACAACAGCGGCAACCACGAACGCCACAACAGGTGACACGGCGAAGAAAGGCGACAGCGACAGCAGCACCGCGGTCCCCCACACAACCTCCTCTCTTTTGCTTCTTGTTGTTGTTGCGTGTGCGGCTGCGGTGGTGGCCGCGTGAGAGTGAGGGAGAGAGCCGTGCACCGCCCGCACACACACTCGTCCTTCACTCTCTGTGTGTGTGTCCCCTTGCATGGACTCTCGCCCTCACCTCACCCCACGAAGCACACACATGATGTGCCCATTGTATATATGCATGCACACCCATGCAGGCCCGTTGGTGCTCTCTCTTGCACGACACGCACCGCTGCCGTCCTGCCTGGCTGCATGGGCGGAGCACCGTAACTGTTTCTGTTTTGTTTCCATTGCATTGAGTGGGCGACCTCTCTCTCTCTCCCTCTGTGTGTGTGTTTTGCTTTACGGGAGCAATGAGAGTGTGTGTGCGCTGGTCGTCCCACGCTTCGTTTCCTTGTTCTTGTTTTATTGTTTTTATTGTGTTGTGGTTGAGTGCACACGTTGCACTTTCTGATCGGCTGCATGCTTTGGATGCGGACACTGGAGTTTTCTTTTTTATATATGTTTTTGTTTTTGTTGAGGAAGCGCCAGTTTCTTGTATTCTTGTAAAGTCATTAAGATTGTCTTTGGCTTATGAAATGAGTCCTTTGATTCACGTCACCATGCGGT
>NW_909321.1:0-1058 GCF_000209065.1 Trypanosoma cruzi | reverse complement strand
GCCCTCCACACGCCACTGCGCACCTCCTTCTAGAGTCACAGAGCCGACGAAATACACCAACGTGGAATCCAAAAACTCCGCGCTGCCAACAAAGTTGCAGTCCGCCACTCTCAGCAGCCCCGCGGAGCTCACGACGGTATCCCCAAATACATAAACGCCATTGACCGCGCTCATCGTGTTGTTCTCCACGTCAAGGTAGCCGCCATTCAAAACAGTGCAAACGCGAACGGACGACTCCACACCGTCGTCCTCCTCCGTTGTGATCAACGTATTTCCCTTCACAATGATCCCGCCACCATCAACAATACCAATGGAAAAATAGACTGCGTACCTATTCCCCTCAATGCGGTTGTCGAGCAACAGCAGTGACGAGTTCGCCCCAAGAGAAGGCAAATAAAAAGCAACGGCGTAAGACGACGTCGTCACAAGCGTACTACCTGCCACCAGTATCTGGGAGCTCGCGCCAAAATCACCGGCAAACTCCAACGCACCTGAATCCAGCATCGAGGATGTCACGCTCACGTGCACGCGTGCACCACTCCCCTTGATCAACAGGCCCACGAGGACGCACTGCAGCAGCGTGATGTTGAGTGTCTGTTGTGGCGCGTCAAAATGCAACAGGTCCAGCACAATCGCGGCGGTGAAGGTCACGTTGACGAAGCACAGACCACGCACACCGGGATCAGGATAGTCCACGGAGCTGATGCTGCCACCGTGCACGCAGCGGACCTCCGTGTCCCTCGCATCGGGGAGCGGAAGCGGCCCAAGGCCGTCCGGAACCGCAGCTGGCACACACGTGTCGCCGTGGCCGCCGGCAGCACACAAACACTCACAGCCGCGGATGCTGCTCGTCCTCGCCGCAAAGCACACGGCGTCCACCGTGCACGCACCACAGTCCAGCACCCTCACGGGTGATCCAATATTGAGGTCGTCTCCGTAATCCGTCACAGGAGAGCCCCTTGCCTCGTTGCACACGCCGTAGATGGTCGGGCGCGCGTCGGATGGCGGTGACCAGTTGCTTGTCATAAAGGTAAAGGTCGAGTACGAGCCGTACGGAA
>NW_909320.1:0-1058 GCF_000209065.1 Trypanosoma cruzi | reverse complement strand
GTGTACAGCATGGCTGTGTGGTACGCGGAGGACCGCCACTGGCAGGAGCTGCGCGAGCCGCGGCGTGGCGGACTGGAGGCGCTGCTGCGCGATGACGATGGGAGCGACGAAGAGGGGCGGAAGCCCCACGAAATGACGTCATCGTCGTACGCCTCAGGCACCACCGGCGCGTCGTCGTACCGACCACCCGCACCGCCGTAGCAGCCCATGGCTGGTGACACCCGCTCAGACGCCCTGAGCCCGCTGACCGTTCTTCCAGTGTGAGCTGCAAAATTGGTTGTGCTACGCCGGAGAAGTAATGAATTTGTGCTGCTCAAGAAAGTGGGCGCAGTTTTACCTCGAGTTGGAAACTGTCTGCCCAAACAGTACCTCCACGTGGCGAGAGTGTACGAGGCTCCTCATGGATGCGGTATAACGTGGGTGCTTTTGGCAATGTGTTTACTTCTTTATTATTATTATTTATCGGATGCTTGGTTGATTGAGTCGTTGCTTTTGTTATTTTATTTTTATCGATTTTGTCAAGAACGGATTATCGAGGTATCGCGCTAGCCCAGGGCGGCTGTGTCACGGGTGTGTGTTGCACGCTCGCCGCTGCAGCGCCCTCTCAGGATTTCGGGGTTATTATTCAGATTTTTACTCAGTAACGAGGACGTGTTCTGCGATGGTGGCTGTTGTGCGGAGCATTGAATTTATTTGAGAAAAACTTAGGGACAAAAAACGATAACGCCCTTCTGTGGCTTTCAATAAATGAAATTTGGACGTGTGCGTTGCTGGTCGATGAGGGAGGGCGTGGGGCCACTGCTGCTGCGCACCACAGCCACCCATCGGACTCCGCAACGGCATTCTCGCTGTTTTTCTGTGCATTGTTTCTATTTCTGTGCGGGTGCCTGCAATGACTCTCTCTCCTGCTCCCCGATGACTGTGTGGGAGGGCGTGCCTGTTTTTCTCGTTGGTTATGATGTTGTATAAAATGCGAAAAAAGGAAAATGGACGGAAAAGTATGCAGGCTGATGTATTTTTTTGTGTATTTATGTATCGACATGTTTTTTTTGGATTAC
>NW_909319.1:0-1058 GCF_000209065.1 Trypanosoma cruzi | reverse complement strand
CCGCCCACCAGCAGATCCACCAGCCGTCTGCTTCCCGTCCGCCCACGCCGCACGCACGGCTGCGCCGCCTCTACCCTATGCGCACTGCCACAGGAGAACACAAGCAGAAAAAGAAAAGGCTGCGTCGTCAACAAGCAGGGGCCATGTACCGTTGGCGTTGCCCCGCCCACTGGGCACATCAGCGGCGGGTGGAGCGTCACGGCACGCAATCTCCCCACACCGGGAGCCACACCACCGGCACCGACAGCGGTCGCACCGTGGGACGCTCCGTTCACAAGAACATCACACACAGACGAAAATACATCTCCAGCGGCTCCAAAACGCAAACACTCACCACGAGTTGAAGGCTCAGGCGTGGAAAAGACGAAACAAGCAACACATACACACAGAACTACAGAAAATGCTGAATCTGTCCACCTCCCAATTGCACAAATAACAGAATTAAATGTATAAAAAAACACAAACTCACATACATCTTCCATTGACGGCCCGACCCACACACGCACATCCTCTCCACATGCTCCCAGCAAAAGCACACCCGCAGCACAACGCAACAGGCGCCCACTGGCTCTACCACCGCCTCCCGCACGCGGGTCGAGGGCAGGGAGTGGAACGCCCCACAGGGGCACGGGGCGGTCAATGACACATCCAAAGTTGTTCGGCCACAGAGTACATAGGGCACGAATCGGGATCCAGCAAACAATCAAGCAATACATCCGGAGTTAGCACGCACAGGAACAAACACAAACACGCAAAAAAAATCCTTCTTTTTTTCAATCGCAAATAGGGTATATCGTGTCCTCCGAGATCCGTTCCACACGGGCAACAGGCGATGTGTCGTTACCGAAGCGCGCCATGAGAGCGGCGTAGTCCTCCTCCCGTACGTGATGGGCGCACATCATGCTCGGCACCACCTGCGAGTGTCCCGTCTCATTGCGGGCGTCAAGGAAGTGACAGGGCAGCACCTTGACGTATACCAACGGGCGGTACTTCACTTCATTCTCAAGAACATACCCGACCATAGACATCTTCCCCATGAAACTGAGCAGTACAAACTC
>NW_909318.1:0-1058 GCF_000209065.1 Trypanosoma cruzi | reverse complement strand
ACAACAACGACGACAATAATAAAAACAACTGCTACTGCCAGGGATTCTTCGTTCCCCAGCACCCAACTACTCCCTGCCAATAAAACCATATAAACTTTTGCGCCGAGCTATTGCCGCAGAATATTGAAGAAATTCATTTCAAAATTTGCTTTTGTTGCAACGCAGCCATTGCGAGTGCCGTGTTTCCTGTGCGCCACTGGTAGGTAAAGTACATATTAAACCTCGCAGCCCGCTGCAATGCCAAGGTACATTGTTCAGGAACTTTGAACTCATATGCCACCTGTTCATACAGTGGCACAGCAAGGTGATGCAAACCGAGATATTGTAGTGCCCGAGCACAGTTGTATACCGCCTCACCCATCCGCCCAATGTCAACAGCACGTACCAGCTCCTGGTATAGGGAAAGATAATGCCATCCAGCAATCACGCAAGCCTCACGCGCTCGGATTCTTTTTTGATGGCTAATAAGCATATATGACAAACCAACAAGAAAGCAGAGAAGGATATCATTAGGACGCTTCTGCAAGGCTGCGAGGTACAAGTTAAGGGCGCGGACAAAGGAACGGCGAAGGAAATAACGATTTCCAAGTAGAACAAGCGTCTCTGGGCCAGCCTGATTACGGTCCGCAACAAGACGAAGCAGAATTGCGCTTCCATTTTCCACGCGGTTCAGCAATCCATATAATAGTTCTACTACCTGGTTCCTTTCCTCCTCACTACACTGCTCTTGTAACAGGCGGACTCCTACACGGTACGCATCTTCGCTCTCCTTTGATGCCAGAGCTGCGCGCAGTACAGCCAGTCGCAGCGGTCGCTCGAGAACACCAAAATGTCGAAACATCATCTTTCGCGGGCACCGCGTTAGCACAAGAAATGCAAATTCTTTCGCCTCAGTAAACTTCCCAATGGCAGTATAACAGCTGATCACGGTAACGGCAAGCTCCACAAAACCGACTCGCCCAAGCACTCCCAGGGCGTCGCGGAACGTGACGCGTAACATGGAAGAAGAAAATTGACCGACACCCAAATCACCACCACTAGCAGCAGCAGCAGCAGCA
>NW_909317.1:0-1058 GCF_000209065.1 Trypanosoma cruzi | reverse complement strand
AAAACACATGGAAAATGAGGCTCCGCGGGCCCCTTTCCGGATTTTGCCACGAAGCCTCCGGACGCTTCGCTTCCCCACATGTGGCGCGGGAACTGCGTCAGCAATTTTTCTTTTTTGCTGCGGCGCCCGCGCGCTCGAAAAGCCCACCCACCGCCCGCCTCGGCTCGGTGAAAAAGCGACTGGCGGCGCGCGGTGGCGGAAAGAAAAAAAAAAAGTGGGAAGGGTACGGCACCCCGGGTTCCAGCGCCATCACTGATCGCCGTACTAACGAGGCCTGTGGCCGCTTAACTTCACAAATCGGACGGGATGTGGTGCACTCGGCCAAGTATGGTCGTACCCGGCGACGCGCCACGCGATGTGCAACCGCCGACGCCACGGGAGATGATGAAAACAGGGGAAAAAATTTAGGAAAAACGGCAAGAAGAAATTTTTACAAGGAAAAAAAAAACACATGGAAAATGAGGCTCCGCGGGCCCCTTTCCGGATTTTGCCACGAAGCCTCCGGACGCTTCGCTTCCCCACATGTGGCGCGGGAACTGCGTCAGCAATTTTTCTTTTTTGCTGCGGCGCCCGCGCGCTCGAAAAGCCAACCCACCGCCCGCCTCGGCTCGGTGAAAAAGCGACTGGCGGCGCGCGGTGGCGGAAAGAAAAAAAAAAAGTGGGAAGGGTACGGCACCCCGGGTTCCAGCGCCATCACTGATCGCCGTACTAACGAGGCCTGTGGCCGCTTAACTTCACAAATCGGACGGGATGTGGTGCACTCGGCCAAGTATGGTCGTACCCGGCGACGCGCCACGCGATGTGCAACCGCCGACGCCACGGGAGATGATGAAAACAGGGGGAAAAAATTTAGGAAAAACGGCAAGAAGAAATTTTTAAAAGGAAAAAAAAAACACATGGAAAATGAGGCTCCGCAGGCCCCTTTCCGGATTTTGCCACGAAGCCTCCGGACGCTTCGCTTCCCCACATGTGGCGCGGGAACTGCGTCAGCAATTTTTCTTTTTTGCTGCGGCGCCCGCGCGCTCGAAAAGCCCACCCACCGGCCGCCTCGGCTCGGT
>NW_909316.1:0-1058 GCF_000209065.1 Trypanosoma cruzi | reverse complement strand
ACCAAACAACCCTGAACTATCCGCTGCTTGGAGGAATTTCGCGAGCTCTTGCTCACACGGGTGCTGCACTCGGCTGATCGTTTTCGAGCAGTGGCTGCATCACACGTTGTGGTCCAAATTTTTGTTTCCGATTATGAATGGTGGGAGTCAGAGGCACTCTCTGTCACTATCTGTTTGCGTGTTCACACACTGGACACCAAACAACCCTGAACTATCCGCTGCTTGGAGGAATTTCGCGAGCTCTTGCCCACACGGGTGCTGCACTCGGCTGATCGTTTTCGAGCAGTGGCTGCATCACACGTTGTGGTCCAAATTTTTGTTTCCAATTATGAATGGTGGGAGTCAGAGACACTCTCTGTCACTATATGTTTGCGTGTTCACACACTGGACACCAAACAACCCTGAACTATCCGCTGCTTGGAGGAATTTCGCGAGCTCTTGCCCACACGGGTGCTGCACTCGGCTGATCGTTTTCGAGCAGTGGCTGCATTACACGTTGTGGTCCAAATTTTTGTTTCCAATTATGAATGGTGGGAGTCAGAGACACTCTCTGTCACTATATGTTTGCGTGTTCACACACTGGACACCAAACAACCCTGAACTATCCGCTGCTTGGAGGAATTTCGCGAGCTCTTGCCCACACGGGTGCTGCACTCGGCTGATCGTTTTCGAGCAGTGGCTGCATCACACGTTGTGGTCCAAATTTTTGTTTCCAATTATGAATGGTGGGAGTCAGAGACACTCTCTGTCACTATATGTTTGCGTGTTCACACACTGGACACCAAACAACCCTGAACTATCCGCTGCTTGGAGGAATTTCGCGAGCTCTTGCCCACACGGGTGCTGCACTCGGCTGATCGTTTTCGAGCAGTGGCTGCATCACACGTTGTGGTCCAAATTTTTGTTTCCAATTATGAATGGTGGGAGTCAGAGGCACTCTCTGTCACTATCTGTTTGCGTGTTCACACACTGGACACCAAACAACCCTGAACTATCCGCTGCTTGGAGGAATTTCGCGAGCTCTTGCCCACACGGGTGCTGCACTCGGCTGATCGTTT
>NW_909315.1:0-1058 GCF_000209065.1 Trypanosoma cruzi | reverse complement strand
AAGCAGCGGATAGTTCAGGGTTGTTTGGTGTCCAGTGTGTGAACACGCAAACAGATATTGACAGAGACTGCCTCTGACTCCCACCATTCATAATTGGAAACAAAAATTCAGACCACAACGTGTGATGCAGCAGCCGCTCGAAAACGATCAGCCGACTGCAGCACCCTTGTGGGCAAGAGCTCGCGAAATTCCTCCAAGCAGCGGATAGTTCAGGGTTGTTTGGTGTCCAGTGTGTGAACACGCAAACAGATATTGACAGAGACTGCCTCTGACTCCCACCATTCATAATTGGAAACAAAAATTCAGACCACAACGTGTGATGCAGCAGCCGCTCGAAAACGATTAGCCGAGTGCAGCACCCGTGTGGGCAACAGCTCGCGAAATTCCTCCAAGCAGCGGATAGTTCAGGGTTGTTTGGTGTCCAGTGTGTGAACACGCAAACAGATATTGACAGAGACTGCCTCTGACTCCCACCATTCATAATTGGAAACAAAAATTCAGACCACAACGTGTGATGCAGCAGCCGCTCGAAAGCGATCAGCCGAGTGCAGCACCCTTGTGGACAAGAGCTCGCGAAATTCCTCCAAGCAGCGGATAGTTCAGGGTTGTTTGGTGTCCAGTGCATGAACACGCAAACAGATATTGACAGAGAGTGCCTCTGACTCCCACCATTCATAATCGGAAACAAAAATTTAGACCACAACGTGTGATGCAGCAGCCGCTCGAAAACGATCAGCCGACTGCAGCACCCGTGTGGGCAAGAGCTCGCGAAATTCCTCCAAGCAGCGGATAGTTCAGGGTTGTTTGGTGTCCAGTGTGTGAACACGCAAACAGATATTGACAGAGACTGCCTCTGACTCCCACCATTCATAATTGGAAACAAAAATTCAGACCACAACGTGTGATGCAGCAGCCGCTCGAAAGCGATCAGCCGAGTGCAGCACCCGTGTGGGCAACAGCTCGCGAAATTCCTCCAAGCAGCGGATAGTTCAGGGTTGTTTGGTGTCCCAGTGTGTGAACACGCAAACAGATATGACAGAGAGTGCCTCTGACTCCCA
>NW_909314.1:0-1058 GCF_000209065.1 Trypanosoma cruzi | reverse complement strand
GCAAACATACATTGAAAGAGAGTGTCTCTGACTCCCGCCATTCATAATTCGAAACAAAAATTTAGACAACAACGTGTGGTGCAGCAGCCGCTCGAAAACGATCCGCCGACTGCAGCACCATTGTGGGCAAGAGCTCGCGAAATTCCTCCAAGCAGCGGATAGTTCAGGGTTGTTTGGTGTCCAGTGTGTGAACACGCAAACACACATTGAAAGAGAGTGCCTCTGACTCCCGCCATTCATAATTCGAAACAAAAATTTAGACAACAACGTGTGGTGCAGCAGCCGCTCGAAAACGATCCGCCGACTGCAGCACCATTGTGGGCAAGAGCTCGCGAAACTCCTCCAAGAAGCGGATAATTCAGGGTTGTTTGGTGTCCAGTGTGTGCACACGCAAACATACATTGAAAGAGAGTGCCTCTGACTCCCGCCATTCATAATTCAAAACAAAAATTTAGACCACAACGTGTGGTGCAGCAGCCGCTCGAAAACGATCCGCCGACTGCAGCACCATTGTGGGCAAGAGCTCGCGAAACTCCTCCAAGAAGCGGATAATTCAGGGTTGTTTGGTGTCCAGTGTGTGCACACGCAAACATACATTGAAAGAGAGTGTCTCTGACTCCCGCCATTCATAATTCCAGACAAAAATTTAGACAACAACGTGTGGTGCAGCAGCCGCTCGAAAACGATCCGCCGACTGCAGCACCCTTGTGGGCAAGATCTCGCGAAATTCCTCCAAGAAGCGGATAATTCAGGGTTGTTTGGTGTCCAGTGTGTGCACACGCAAACATACATTGAAGGAGAGTGTCTCTGACTCCCGCCATTCATAATTCGAAACAAAAATTTAGACCACAGCGTGTGGTGCAGCAGCCGCTCGAAAACGATCCGCCGAGTGCAGCACCATTGTGGGCAAGAGCTCGCGAAACTCCTCCAAGCAGCGGATAATTCAGGGTTGTTTGGTGTCCAGTGTGTGAACACGCAAACATACATTGAAGGAGAGTGTCTCTGACTCCCGCCATTCATAATTCAAGACAAAAATTTAGACAACAACGTGTGGTGCA
>NW_909313.1:0-1058 GCF_000209065.1 Trypanosoma cruzi | reverse complement strand
CACCGGTAAGCCAAAAATCACGCATATCACCAATAAAAAATGCCGGCGATCACCCAGCAGGCACATCAAGCGTCCTCAAAACCAACCTGGAATCAGACAAAAAAAAAGTAGGCAATCATAGAAAACAAATGATCCCCGCCCCCAAACAGGTAAAAACATTAAAGAAAACGCGATTCTTTTTTTTGTCCTTACTGCCGGGGTTGGCCGCCGCATAGAAATAAAAAATGGTATGGGCTGGTGGCCCCGGACGCTAGATACAGCACGACGTGTCGAATTATCCAAGTTGCATGCGGCTGCCCCGGACGTTAGATACAGCACGACGTGTCGAATTATCCAAGTTGCAGTCGGCTGCCCCGGACGTTAGATACAGCACGACGTGTCGAATTATCCAAGCTGCAGCGGTGGCCTCGGGCGTTAGATATATGACGACTTACAGTAGTAACCACGCTGCGGCTGCGCATCCTAAACACGTCTTTTTCGTTTTCCAGGGGACAACGCAAATGTGCTCGATTGTTCGAAGATCGACATTAATACTTTACGTGAAAAGGAGTCGCGCGACCGCATTTTTTTAGCTCAGTGGCAAACACGCTCACAATGTCATCCGGGGACGCGGGTTCGATTCCCGCAGAAGCCTAAGTTTTTTCCATTTTTTTTTTTTTGAATTCTTGTTTCATATTGCTTTTTAAACTTCTGGTTTGCAGGACGGTGTGCGAGTTCTGCAATCGCACTGATTCCATCTGTTTCGTGGTTTGTGCGGCTGCGGCTGCGGTGGTGGCCGCGTGAGAGTGAGTGTGAGAGAGCCATGCACCGCCCGCATACACACACTTCCTTCTCTCTCTGTGTGTGTGTCCCCTTGCATGGACTCTCGTCGTCGCCTCACCCCACGAAGCACACACAATAATGTGCCCATTGTATATATGCATGCACACCCATGCAGGCCCGTTGGTGCTCTCTTTTGCACGACACGCACCGCTGCCGTCCTGCCTGGCTGCATGGGCGGAGCACCGTAACTGTTTCTGGGTTTGTTTTTTATGCATTGAGTGGGCGACCTCTCTCTC
>NW_909312.1:0-1058 GCF_000209065.1 Trypanosoma cruzi | reverse complement strand
TGGTGCCCCCCGTGGATGGATCTGAAGCCTTGCCACAAGAGTCGCTTGTTTGTCCCATTGTTATGCGTCCCACCGTGTTGCGAGAGTTGGGGTGGCGTGTGCATGTCTCTTCTGTGACGTCGTATTCGGATTCTTTGGATTCAGACGCTATGCGGCCGCGAGGCACATGAAGTGTGTGTTACTTGTCAGTTGCCTTTTTTCTTAGTGTAGGTGTATTATATTGCTTTTCTGATGGAGCCGTCTTTATTGGATCTCCGTCTATTCCTCAATGATCGGGTGATTCATGAATGCTTATTTGCTTTACGGGCTTCTAATTGGCTGGTGGAGTTTTTGGTGCGCTTTTTCCTTTTTTGCATCAGCCGTGGCCCCGATGTATGCATTTGTGTTTATATGTGTTTTTTGCTGCTTTTTTTTTTGCGTGTAGTGTAAAATTTTTTTTTTTTTTTAGTGGATGTGCTGGAGGCTGTGTGTGTGAGGGGCCTGATGTATTCTTTTTTTTTTTTTGCATTGCGGTAAGTTGTGTTTGTTTGAGCGATGCACTTGTTGGTCTGTTACCTTTTTTTTTTGTTCTTTTAATTTTGAAGAGTCTTTTTGCTTCTTTTTCTTTTTTGTTTGCCGGTTTTTTGTGCCGGTTTTTTTATTTTGTTTTTTTTTTTGTTTGCTGGCTTTTTTTACGGCTTTTTTTGCCGGTTTTTTTGCCGTTTTTTTTTTTTTTGAAACTTTTTTCTAATTTTTTTGAAAACTGTTGCACGGCTTTGGGGGCTGCGCGAGGCACTTTTTTTCGCTCAATTTCTGTGTGTTTTGCCCATTTCTTGAAAATTTGTGTGTCGTGGGTGCACCTCCCTCCGTGGAGTTTTTGGCTGCCGTCACGCAAGAAAGCAGCGCCCCCTGCGTTGTGGCTGTTTGGTTGTCTTGGGGGCGGTGCCTGGTCTTTCAGCTGCTGTTGTTTTTCCTCCTCGCTCTTTCTGTGAACTGAATGAAAAGGTGTGGCGTGACTGCGGGCCGCCCAAATGATTTTCGCCTCCAGTGCGTGCTTTTGCGTTGCTCACGCAATCATC
>NW_909311.1:0-1058 GCF_000209065.1 Trypanosoma cruzi | reverse complement strand
TGTATGGTTTTACACACTAACGCTGGTAGGGAGAGGGAATGCTTTTCGAACCCTCATTGATGAGCATAATGTGAAGGTTGTATTTGCAAGCCGAAACAATGTGGCGTCTATTCTAACCTGTCGTTCTCGGCATTTGGAGACCGTGGTGAATGTGCACTCTTTTTACGATGCGGAAGATGATGCCGTGGCACGAGATTTCGGTATTACACTTCTCTTGTACGATGGGGTCTGCTACAATGGTCGATTACGCCTTGTACCACCACCGCTGCATGTTGCCAGCGAAACGGTCTTTTCGTTGGTTGTAGACACCACTACCACCAACATGGGTAGTTCTCTTAGTGTTGTTCGTATGACTCATGCGGATGTGCTTCGTGATATTTGCACTCTAGTCGCCACGTCTGTCTTGCCTACATCGCGGAAGAAGCATCTCGTTGTACATTTTACACCGTTCTCGATGGTGTTTAACCGCATCTTTGTTCTTGGCCTCTTTGCACACGGAAGTTCTGTGGCGACGTCGGAGGGTGCCAGCAGACGGGCATTTACAGTTTTTCGTCCGACCATCATGTTGGCTGTGCCCTCTTTATTTGCCACAAGTGAGACGCAACTAAAACGGAAAAATGAGCGATACGGGTGCGTTTACTCCTGGCTGTTCGAGAAGGCGTTCCAGCTGCGCTCTGTCCTTATCAACGTGCACCGTCGGGATTCGCCGGTGCTGCGTCTTATCTTTTTTCGCTCCACTCAACGTCTTCTGGGTGGCTGCGTGGAAAAAGTCGTGCTGTGCGTATCGGAGGAAAGCACGTCGTATCGGCTGGAGGAACACATTGCGGTCTGCTACGCGCCGTGCCTGCGCGAGGTGTTTTTTATACCCTCCGAAGGCGTTTTCTGCGTTGATGGCATCCCAGCACCCGGCGTGCGGGTGGAATTGGAGCCGTTTGATGAGCCTTCCACGAAGAACACGTTCGGGCAGTTGACTCTTTTGCGTCGCAGTGCAAAGCATACTTTGCCGATCGCGGCCAAATGGAACGATCAGCGGACACTGCGTCTAATGGGACCTCCGG
>NW_909310.1:0-1058 GCF_000209065.1 Trypanosoma cruzi | reverse complement strand
CGTGTTCACACACTGGACACCAAACAACCCGGAACTATCCGCTGCTTGGAGGAATTTCGCGAGCTCCTGCCCACAATGGTGCTGCAGTCGGCGGATCGTTTTCGAGTGGCTGCTGCACCACACGCTGTGGTCTAAATTTTTGTTTCGAATTATGAATGGCGGGAGTCAGAGGCACTCTCTTTCAATGTATGTTTGCGTGTTCACACACTGGACACCAAACAACCCTGAACTATCCGCTGCTTGGAGGAATTTCGCGAGCTCTTGCCCACAATGGTGCTGCACTCGGCGGATCGTTTTCGAGCGGCTGCTGCACCACACGTTGTGGTCTATGTTTTTGTTTCGAATTATGAATGGCGGGAGTCAGAGGCACTCTCTTTCAATGTGTGTTTGCGTGTTCACACACTGGACACCAAACAACCCTGAACTATCCGCTGCTTGGAGGAATTTCGCGAGCTCTTGCCCACAATGGTGCTGCACTCGGCGGATCGTTTTCGAGCGGCTGCTGCACCACACGTTGTGGTCTATGTTTTCGTTTTGAATTATGAATGGTGGGAGTCAGAGGCACTCTCTTTCAATGTATGTTTGCGTGTTCACACACTGGACACCAAACAACCCTGAACTATCCGCTGCTTGGAGGAATTTCGCGAGCTCTTGCCCACAAGGGTGCTGCACTCGGCGGATCGTTTTCGAGCGGCTGCTGCACCACACGTTGTGGTCTAAATTTTTGTTTTGAATTATGAATGGCGGGAGTCAGAGGCACTCTCTTTCAATGTATGTTTGCGTGTTCACACACTGGACACCAAACAACCCGGAATTATCCGCTGCTTGGAGGAATTTCGCGAGCTCCTGCCCACAATGGTGCTGCACTCGGCGGATCGTTTTCGAGCGGCTGCTGCACCACACGCTGTGGTCTAAATTTTTGTTTTGAATTATGAATGGCGGGAGTCAGAGGCACTCTCTTTCAATGTGTGTTTGCGTGTTCACACACTGGACACCAAACAACCCTGAACTATCCGCTGCATGGAGGAATTTCGCGAGCTCTTGCCCACAATGGTGCT
>NW_909309.1:0-1058 GCF_000209065.1 Trypanosoma cruzi | reverse complement strand
GTGTCTGTTCCTGAGGTGCGGGCAGCAGCAGTGGTATTAGTGGTAGTGGTGGTAGCACAGGCCTTGTCTGCGGGAGGAGAAGCAGAAGGAAAGAGGAACAGAGGGAAAAGAGACGCTGCAGCCACAAGAGAGAAGGAGGGGCAGCACCACAAATTACCGCAGCGCACACACAGACAACAACAAAAAACCGACACAGCCTCCAAATAAAGCCGAAGCACGGAAAAATGTTCTGCAGCGCTGCTGACCAGATCCTGAACTGATACGTATAAATAAAACAGGACGAGAAGAAGAGGGCCATGGAGAGGCAGCGGCCCCGCCACATCCTCATTGTTTGTCCCAACTACATCTATATATTCGGATAGCCACCCTCGTGCCACGGTGCGGTGTGTTCGGATTGGAAACATTTATTACTTACGAGTTGGAACACTTTGGGCCCTCCAGCCACAAGACTCCGCCGCAAGGTCGGAATCAAAGAGGGTGGATGGAAAAAATAAAAATAAAAATAAATAAAATTCTTCTTGCCGTTATCGGTTCCTTGACTCCTTCCGTCGGGGCCTTTCAAAGGACCATAAGATAGGAAAAGGATCACACGGAATTACTTCCCACGGTTTACCAAAACCTATATTAAATTGGGCAACCAGCCCTCTCGCTAGCATTCCTTCTCACAGGCCCTGAAGAAAAAAAAACAAAGACAAGGAAAGAGACGAAAATAGAAAAAGGCGCGGCGTCCACCATGCACCCCAACCCCACTCACCTTGTCTTCCTTGCCTGGATGTCAATCTTCTGCTGTGAGCGCCTTGCGAGCCCAAACCATGAGCGGTCTTTTTGTTCAAAGGTGGGAAGCCAATGCTCCTTGAACCAGAGAATGGTGTCGGCCCAGCCCTCAACAAACGGAATAATCGGCTGGTACTCCAAATCCTTCTCTGCTGCGGTTATACGAAACCATCGATGCATTGTCAAGACAAACACATTAAATACGTTCAGTTTGAAGACACGGCCCAACAACCATCCCAGTGCCTCGGCAAAAATTGCCACAATGTACAGGAACCAGAAGCTAT
>NW_909308.1:0-1058 GCF_000209065.1 Trypanosoma cruzi | reverse complement strand
TTGTTACCACGCCGGTGTATTTGAGGAGAAAAAGGGTAGGGGTCGGCTTTATCTTTGGGTGACGGACGGTGCACGTGTGCATGATGCTGGGCCGATATCCGATGCAGCTGATGACGCTGCTGCCAGTTCCCTGTTGTATAGCAGTGGGGGCGATCTGATTTCGCTGTACGAGAATAAGAGTGAGGGGTCATACGGTCTTGTTGCTGTGCACGTGACTACGGAGCTGGAGCGGATAAAGACTGTGGTGAAGAGGTGGCAGGAGTTGGATGAAGCCCTAAGAACGTGCAGACCCACTGCCACTATCGACCCGGTGAGAAGGGGCATGTGTGTTCGTCCCATTCTTACTGACGGGCTTGTTGGCTATTTGTCTGGTCTGTCAACTGGGAGTGAGTGGATGGACGAGTACCTCTGCGTGAACGCGACTGTTCATGGGACGGTGAGAGGGTTCTCCAATGGAGTGACGTTTGAAGGACCCGGAGCAGGGGCGGGGTGGCCTGTTGCCCGAAGTGGACAGAATCAACCGTACCATTTCGTACACAAAACGTTCACTCTAGTGGTGATGGCGGTCATCCACGACAGGCCGAAGAAACGCACCCCCATTCCTTTGATTCGTGTGGTGATGGATGACGAGGACAAGACGGTGCTATTTGGTGTGTTTTACACCCATGATGGGAGGTGGATGACTGTAATTCATGGTGGCGGTAGACAAATACTTTCAACAGGGTGGGACCCAGAAAAACCGTGTCAGGTGGTGCTGCGACACGACACGGGCCATTGGGATTTATACGTTAGCGCGAGGGTGGCTTACTTTGGCACCTACAAGGGGTCTCTTCTCCAAACAAACAGTATTTCACACATCCAATTCCACGGGGAGAGTGGGGAAGTTGCAGAGTCCAGCCATTTGTCACTCTTCAACGCCCGTTTCTATAACCGAAGACTCAATTCCAAGCATCTAAGATGGCTCATGGTCGGCGAGGCAGGCCCAAAATACGATGATGGCAGCTCTTATTCTGCGAGTGCGTCGGAGGAAGGAAGCAGAGGCGACAGCTCCATGCCCG
>NW_909307.1:0-1057 GCF_000209065.1 Trypanosoma cruzi | reverse complement strand
TGGTGGTCAGAGACACTCTCTGTCAATGTCTGTTTGCGTGTTCACACACTGGACGCCAAACAACCCTGAACTATCCGCTGCTTGGAGGAATTTCGCGAGCTCTTGCCCACAGGGGTGCTGCACTCGCCGGATCGTTTTCGAGCGGCCGCTGCACCACACGCTGTGGTCTAAATTTTTGTTTCGAATTATGAATGGTGGTGGTCAGAGACACTCTCTGTCAATGTCTGTTTGCGTGTTCACACACTGGACGCCAAACAACCCTGAACTATCCGCTGCTTGGAGGAATTTCGCGAGCTCTTGCCCACAGGGGTGCTGCACTCGCCGGATCGTTTTCGAGCGGCCGCTGCACCGCACGCTGTGGTCTAAATTTTTGTTTCGAATTATGAATGGTGGTGGTCAGAGACACTTTCTTTCAATGTCTGTTTGCGTGTTCACACACTGGACGCCAAAAAACCCGGAACTATCCGCTGCTTGGAGGAATTTCGCGAGATCTTGCCCACAAGGGTGCTGCAGTCGGCGGATCGTTTTCGAGGGGCCGCTGCACCACACGCTGTGGTCTAAATTTTTGTTTCGAATTATGAATGGTGGTGGTCAGAGACACTCTCTGTCAATGTCTGTTTGCGTGTTCACACACTGGACGCCAAAAAACCCGGAACTATCCGCTGCTTGGAGGAATTTCGCGAGCTCTTGCCCACAGGGGTGCTGCACTCGCCGGATCGTTTTCGAGCGGCCGCTGCACCGCACGTTGTGGTCTAAATTTCTGTTTCGAATTATGAATGGTGGTGGTCAGAGGCACTCTCTTTCAATGTCTGTTTGCGTGTTCACACACTGGACGCCAAACAACCCTGAACTATCCGCTGCTTGGAGGAATTTCGCGAGCTCTTGCCCACAGGGGTGCTGCACTCGGCGGATCGTTTTCGAGTGGCTGCTGCACCGCACGTTGTGGTCTAAATTTCTGTTTCGAATTATGAATGGTGGTGGTCAGAGGCACTCTCTTTCAATGTCTGTTTGCGTGTTCACACACTGGACGCCAAACAACCCTGAACTATCCGCTGCT
>NW_909306.1:0-1057 GCF_000209065.1 Trypanosoma cruzi | reverse complement strand
AGCTCGCGAATTCCTCCAGCAGCGGATAATTCAGGGTTGTTTGGTGTCCAGTGTGTGAACACGCAAACAGATATTGACAGAGAGTGTCTCTGACTCCCACCATTCACAATCGGAAAGAGAAATTTGGACCACAACGTGTGATGCAGCGACCGCTCGAAAACGATCAGCCGAGTGCAGCACCCGTGTGGGCAAGAGCTCGCGAAATTCCTCCAAGCAGCGGATAATTCAGGGTTGTTTGGTGTCCAGTGTGTGAACACGCAAACAGATATTGACAGAGAGTGTCTCTGACTCCCACCATTCACAATCGGAAACAGAAATTTAGACCACAACGTGTGATGCAGCGACCGCTCGAAAACAATCAGCCGAGTGCAGCACCCTTGTGGGCAAGAGCTCGCGAAATTCCTCCAAGCAGTGGATAATTCAGGGTTGTTTGGTGTCCAGTGTGTGAACACGCAAACAGATATTGACAGAGAGTGTCTCTGACTCCCACCATTCACAATCGGAAACAGAAATTTAGACCACAACGTGTGATGCAGCGACCGCTCGAAAACAATCAGCCGAGTGCAGCACCCTTGTGGGCAAGAGCTCGCGAAATTCCTCCAAGCAGTGGATAATTCAGGGTTGTTTGGTGTCCAGTGTGTGAACACGCAAACAGATATTGACAGAGAGTGCCTCTGACTCCCACCATTCACAATCGGAAACAGAAATTTAGACCACAACGTGTGATGCAGCGGCCGCTCGAAAACGATCAGCCGAGTGCAGCACCCGTGTGGGCAAGAGCTCGCGAAATTCCTCCAAGCAGCGGATAGTTCAGGGTTGTTTGGTGTCCAGTGTGTGAACACGCAAACAGATATTGACAGAGAGTGTCTCTGACTCCCACCATTCACAATCGGAAAGAGAAATTTAGACCACAACGTGTGATGCAGCGGCCGCTCGAAAACGATCAGCCGAGTGCAGCACCCGTGTGGGCAAGAGCTCGCGAAATTCCTCCAAGCAGCGGATAGTTCAGGGTTGTTTGGTGTCCCAGTGTGTGAACACGCAAACAGATATGACAGAG
>NW_909305.1:0-1057 GCF_000209065.1 Trypanosoma cruzi | reverse complement strand
TTCAGCGGAATTTTCCCGTGAGCAGTTCGGACAGGGCAATCACTACGAATGCTTCATGCTCACAGCCCTGTCCACTCTGGTGCGTTTCCCCAGCGTAATCCAGAACTGCTTCGTCTCCAAGCACGTTCGACGTGACGGGCGTTACACGTTCCAGTTTTTTCGTGGCAGGGAGTGGGTGAAGGTGGAGATTGACGACCAAATCCCACTGGAGGAGGATGGGGAGCTTTACATTCGCTCGCCCACGGGGCACTGGTGGCCCCTGCTCCTTGAAAAGGCCTATGCAAAGTTTTATACCGGCTACGAGAATCTTGAGGGCTGCACACTGCAGGAGACGTACCACGACCTGACTGGCAATCCCGTGCTCAACATCCCCATTGACGCGAAGCTTGCCAAGGCCGCTGGAGCGGACGTAACGGAGGGCCACTACTGGCTGGATTTGGCGCAGAAGATTCAATCCGGACAGTTCGTGGCCTCTGTATTAACCAAGGACATGGAGACTGAGAGTATGGGTATTCAGCGCGAGCAGCAGTATGGTGTGCTCGAGATCTTTTCGATGACAGGCACATCGTCTGTGAACGACATTGTTATCCATTTGCACAATCCCTTCGAGGATGAGGAGTTCATCTACACAGGTCCCCTGAACAGCAAGGATTCACAGTGGACGCCCAAGTTACGCGCCAAATACAGTGTGGACGATGAACGCTCCCTCTTTCTTCCACTCAGCACATTTCTGAAGATTATTAATTCCATGCAACTGTGCTATGTTTCCACGATAGATGGCGATGCCACATACTTTGATGACGAATGGAAAGGTGAGACCGCAGGCGGTAACCCCACATGTGTTACATGGCGCAAAAATCCCCTATATAGTATCAAGAACCTCGGGAAGGAGTCTGTCTCTTTTGTAGCAATTATTAAACAAGAGGATCAGCGGCGCCTTTGGACTTTAGAGGATGAGGACTTGAGCTACCAACAGTGTGGAATTGTTGTGTGTCAATACACTTACGCACAGAAAGTGCCAACATATTTTGTGACTGGCAACAACCACAAGCCCATT
>NW_909304.1:0-1057 GCF_000209065.1 Trypanosoma cruzi | reverse complement strand
TCGCGAAATTCCTCCAAGCAGCGGATAGTCCAGGGTTGTTTGGTGTCCAGTGTGTGAACACGCAAACAGACATTGAAAGAGAGTGCCTCTGACCACCACCATTCATAATTCGAAACAAAAATTTAGACCACAGCGTGTGGTGCAGCAGCCGCTCGAAAACGATTATCCGACTGCAGCACCCTTGTGGGCAAGATCTCGCGACATTCCTCCAAGCAGCGGATAGTTCAGGGTTGTTTGGCGTCCAGTGTGTGAACACGCAAACAGACATTGAAAGAGAGTGCCTCTGACCACCACCATTCATAATTCGAAACAAAAATTTAGACCACAGCGTGTGGTGCAGCAGCCGCTCGAAAACGATTATCCGACTGCAGCACCCTTGTGGGCAAGATCTCGCGACATTCCTCCAAGCAGCGGATGGTTCAGGGTTGTTTGGTGTCCAGTGTGTGAACACGCAAACAGACATTGAAAGAGAGTGCCTCTGACCGCCACCATTCATAATTCGAAACAAAAATTTAGACCACAGCGTGTGGTGCAGCAGCCGCTCGAAAACGATCCGGCGAGTGCAGCACCCCTGTGGGCAAGAGCTCGCGAAATTCCTCCAAGCAGCGGATAGTTCAGGGTTGTTTGGTGTCCAGTGTGTGAACACGCAAACAGACATTGAAAGAGAGTGCCTCTGACCGCCACCATTCATAATTCGAAACAAAAATTTAGACCACAGCGTGTGGTGCAGCAGCCGCTCGAAAACGATCCGGCGAGTGCAGCACCCCTGTGGGCAAGAGCTCGCGAAATTCCTCCAAGCAGCGGATAGTTCAGGGTTGTTTGGTGTCCAGTGTGTGAACACGCAAACAGACATTGAAAGAGAGTGCCTCTGACCACCACCATTCATAATTCGAAACAAAAATTTAGACCACAGCGTGTGGTGCAGCAGCCGCTCGAAAACGATTATCCGACTGCAGCACCCTTGTGGGCAAGATCTCGCGACATTCCTCCAAGCAGCGGATAGTTCAGGGTTGTTTGGCGTCCAGTGTGTGAACACGCAAACAGACATTGAAAGAGA
>NW_909303.1:0-1057 GCF_000209065.1 Trypanosoma cruzi | reverse complement strand
GCTAATCAAGAACTCATTCAGTTCATGTATGGCGAGGATGGCTTGGACGGGGCTCGTATTGAGGGCGGGCAGCTCTTTCCTCTTCCATTTCGTGACAACAAAGAGATGGAGAGTACATACAAGTACGAGTACGACGAGACAGGTGCATTTAACGAGAAAGTAGGCGGTGCGTACATGGACCCGCATGTAAAAAAGATGCTGCGTGCAGATCCGGAGAACGTGCGGAAGCTGCAGAGTGAGTTTGATCAGCTTATGGCCGACCGTGACTGGGCACGTCAAATGATGGACTTGGAGGAGCGAGAGAAGTTGAAGCTGAACTTACCCGTGAACATTGGCCGCCTCATCCAAAACGCACGGAGCACCATGGGGAAGCGTAGTCAAGTCTCTAATCTCAGTCCTGTCACCATCATTGACCATGTGCGGAAGCTGCAGGAAGACATGCTCAAATTGTTCCCGTGCTACCACAAGGGTGTGGACGGCCGCATCCACAACTTGCTTAGCCGTCAGCGCATTGAGAATGCCTTGACACTCTTCAGCGTCCACTTACGGCAACTGCTTGCCTCCAAGCGGGTGCTACGGGAGTATAAACTTAATGATAAGGCCTTTGAGTATTTGTTGAAAGAAATACGTACAAAGTACCTTCAGTCTCTCGTCTCACCTGGTGAAAACATTGGGGCAATTGCAGCGCAATCCTGCGGTGAGCCAGCAACGCAGATGACACTTAATACATTTCACAATGCGGGCATTTCTTCCAAAAATGTCACACTTGGCGTTCCACGGCTACTTGAGCTCCTTAATGTGTCGCGGCATCAGAAACATGCGAGCATGAACGTCTCCCTATACCCGCCGTGGGACAAGAAGCGTACCGCACAGCAGGCTCAACACCTAATTGAGTACTGTACATTGGAAAGCGTCACAAAACGCATCCAGTTTATTTACGATCCTGATCCACGTGAGACGGTTGTGGAGGCAGACCGTGCCATCTTGGAGCTGGAGTGGAGCGTCATGGATGAGAGCGACGAGCGGGCACGACTCCAGGAGGTGGAGAACGGCTCCC
>NW_909302.1:0-1057 GCF_000209065.1 Trypanosoma cruzi | reverse complement strand
GTGACGGTGAAGCTGAACGAACAAAAGGTAGAGTTCAGTGGCTTGACTCATCGGTACGGTGCAACCGTCGAGAAGCTTACGGCCGCTGAATGTACCGTAAAGCGGTTGGAGGAGCACATCGTACAGGAGCGGGGCCAGCACGGGGTTCTGCGGGAGGAGCGCGACAAACTGAAGGTCTCCTGAAGGATTTGGAATGGGAGGTGGAAAAATTGCGTCGAGAACTTCGGGAAGAGCGGGAGAGACCAGCGATGGACCCTCGACAGGTACAGCGCATGTTAGAGGATCGCACGCGTTACGTTCCCGCTGCCGAATTTCAGCGATATTGCGAAGAAATGCGTGACAAACAGCATGTTTTTGTAAGTCGTTTTGTGGCGTCCCTTGATACGCTTTTGGTGCAACATGAGGAAGACGAAACTTCGGTTTTTGTCGCTCGAAGTGCAGTTCTTTCCGCCGCGACGGACTTGGAGGCAAGGGTGGCGTCTGCAGAAACAACGCTTGGTGTACTGTGTGATCAGTTGGCTGTTTTTAACGAAGGAACGGAGCGCGACATGACGGAGATGATTACTGCACTTATTGTGGAGAATAAAGAACTGTGGCAGCATTTGTCGAAACTGAAGGGTGACCACGACGTGGCCATTGCGCAGCTGAAGGCGATTCGTCGCAAGGGTGAAAACGTTCCACATGATCAGTATGAGTACACCCAGAAACAGCTGGCACTAACTGCGGAAAAGCTGTCCACGGCTCAAAAAACTGTACAGGCGCAAATTGACTTGGCAAAAGAGCACGAGGGACAAATGAAGCTGCTGTTGAATACGAATGAATCGCTGCAGGATCAGGTGCGTCGTCTCACGGAGGAACTGGACCAAGTAAAGGAGGAGCTGGAGCGGAAAGGGAAATTGTTGGATGAGAATAAGGCGACAGCCAATGAGGTTTTGCTTCGGGCGGAAGAATTTCAGGAAAAAGCGGAAGATGAGCGGCGTCGTTTGAATAAGACGATAGAGCAGCTTAATGAAAATATTACTTCTAGAGAACAGGAATACGAGCAACACATCGCACT
>NW_909301.1:0-1057 GCF_000209065.1 Trypanosoma cruzi | reverse complement strand
ATGAGGAGGGTTTTGAAGAGGAGGAAGAATATGAGGAAGAATCCGACGATGAGGAGGAATATGAGGAGGACGAAGAGAATAAAGAGAGGTCGGAAGAAATGGCGGAAGGTGAAGCCGAGGAGAACGAATACATTTTTGAGCCACCTGGTGATGGGGGCAATGACCCCAAAATTAAGAAGGATGTATTCGTCATTCATGGCAAAAAGTACGCTGCATCCGCCTTTATAAAAAATGCGGGTTTCATGAAGGTGCAGAAGAAACTTCGTAGGAATCCTAAGACTCCGCTCATAATATGCTCGCGTACTAAGGTGCACAACGTCATGGAGTGCCAGTTTCTGCATTTGACCAACCGTGCTGTGTTGGTAGGGGACCGCTATGTGAGGATCAACATGTTGCTGGATAACCCGGCGAGAGTTGCCCTACTTAAAAATCCCTTGTTGGCGGCGAAGGCGACGTTTTGTACTGTTGCCAATGGTGGACATGATGCTTCCATGTGCTCTGCATTGCACCTTTTACCAGGCATTGTTTTTGTGGGTGGTCCGCAGCTGGGTGTCGCCTATTTTGCGACCGAGCTTCACGATAACCTTGCGCTGCGGCGACTGAGGGACGATGCCAACTCTTGCGGTCGTTGGTGTAGGAATCAGCTTTCTCATGTTGTTCTGACATGTGCTTTTGTGCACTACAACCGGGGAAAGGTGTACACGGAGGTTCCGCGAGAGCCATCGCGGCCCCTTGCAGTGATACCAAGCCTACGCCCACGCGCACCAAGACCGACAGGAGGGAGAGAGGGCCGCGGTGGCCCGTCACGGGGTAGAGGCAGTGGTGGAAGAGGACGCGGTAGGGGCGGAAGAGGACGTGGCAGTGGTGGAATAGGGCGCAGAATGAATCGTGGCCGAGGTGGGCATAGCGGTGTTGAGAGTGCCCCGCGTCCCCATGTGGCGACGGCGGCACCTGCTATTTCTGACATGATGGATTCTGGCAACAGTACGTTGCCAGTTGATAGTGTGGCTCCCATGCTCGAGGAGAGGGCGCAGGCACAGAAGGAGCGACTACTAAA
>NW_909300.1:0-1057 GCF_000209065.1 Trypanosoma cruzi | reverse complement strand
GCGAGCTACAGTAACATCAAATCCGCACCGGCAGAGTGCATCAATTGCCGCCATCTGCTTATCACTCAATCTATCATTTGGACTCTTCACCTCCACAAGTTTAAATTCCGTCTCAACGAGGGAGAGTGGTGTCTCACGCCACAGGACGAGGTCGGGGAATCCAGAGAAGCAGATGCTGTAGCCCTCCTCCGGCGGAGAGAGGTAAATGCGGCGCAAAAGAGCGCACAGTGGGACCTGCGGAATCGCCTGCAGGAGACTCAGCAAATGCAACTCCTCAACATCTACCTTCTGTGACACGGAGGCGTTGTCATGGAAAAAAAACGAGGGAAGTAAATCTTCCTGCCTCTCGTCTTGGCGCAGATTCGGTTGCCCAAGCAACACCAATTCCCCATCTTCGCTGCTCAGCAGGCTCACCTCGCTCACACTTTCACACTGCAACTCTTCGCGGCCACTCAGCCCATCTCGCACGGGGTTGGAGTCGCTACTATTCGGGGTGTCCTTCAATCGGCAGCGTCGCTTCACGTATTCAATGAGCGTCTCTCGGGAACACGCCTCAAAGAACTCCAGCCGCTCCTCGATGATGCGTCGACGCCGCTGGCAGAAAGCCGTGGAGGAGATGAGGTCAAGGGGGTGGTCCTGTAGTGGGGAGAGCCAAATGTAATCTGGCACGCCAGCTGCCGTCGTCTCCAGCTCCACCCCTTCACATCCATCCCGAGTTGGAACAAAAACATATGCATCCCACAGAAGAAGACGCGCCAAACATGCAAGCCAGCGCCCTTCACAGTGCAGCCCAAGCCAGCCAGTGTTTTGGCTCGGCCCAGCGCCAAACCAGCGTAGGGCATGTTTCTCGACGCTACAGGACGCCATCGAGTGAGATGGATCACCCCAAAGATTTGGCTCCATTGCGTCTCGGGTGGCGTATATGGTCAACTCCTTCGCTACCAAGAGTTGATTGGTGAAACAGGTGTGGGAAGTGGGAAGAGGCGTCCAGCGAAGCAGAGAGCAGTGCAGAGATGCAAGCGTCCTCTCAATGGCAATACGATCAAAACGACGACAG
>NW_909299.1:0-1057 GCF_000209065.1 Trypanosoma cruzi | reverse complement strand
GGCGGTGTTGAGGATTACAGGCGCTTGCAGATGCCATCGCCGGTGTGAGGACAGGTGTTTCAGCCACCCGAAGCGCGGCTGTTGGGAAGACGTGTTTCACTCTTGCAGTGGAAGCAGGCACCAAAGGGGCGAATGTGCGGGCTCACCACCCTACTTTCTGTACTGTTTTGCCGCGACGACTGGATCTGATCGCCAGCCACATTGAGCCGTCGCCATGTGGCCGCAACGTTGTCTCGAAGCGGTCGAGAGGCCGCAGGGCACGGCATTTGCATTCATTTATGGAAGTGTCATGGGGGAGAAGTGCGAGCCTCTTGGCATCTGACATCTCGCTGCCTTTTGATGCCATATTCGGTGAGTCCGTGGGTACTGTCTGGTGCTCCTGCCTTTTACTGGATGATTGGAGCTGCTGAGATGTGGAGGGTATTTGCTGCGCCTTCTTTCAGTACCTTTTTCGCACGCCGTGTTCGAGACGGTTTTCGATTGCCGCATTGCATGGGGTGCTGCAAGGCGATGCATTATGCCACGCGATTGTGTTGTGGGTGCCATGCGGTGGAAATATTTGACGTCGTTGAGGTGCCCTTGGAGGGTGGGGTGGCGATCCTCCGGCGCGGGTGATCACTGACGGGTTCACACGCCCCTTTGAACCTGCTGTCCCTTCTTTGTACTTTCATGAACTGGCCGCGGATATTGCAGAATATATTCAGGTTGCTGCGGTGCTCCACACATTCAAGGTGTTGTCCTCCGCGCCGTCAACCTCGGCAGCTGAACGACCGGTCCCTTTGGAGGATTCGGGAGGAGGATCCGTCCAATTTGTTCCGCGGCTGGAGTCACTTCCTTCATTTCTGTCGGCTAGACACGTCTACAGCGTTACATTGCGTTCCCTTCCCCCAATGGGAGGAATGGGTGATGACGGAATTCGAGAGACAGTGGCTCTTTTTGTTGCGTCGCTGAGTGATCGGTCAGCGGCAGTTGGTGCATCAGCCCTTCCTGAGGGTCGGCGACAGAAACTCTGTGGCCGAGACTATTTGGATTGAAGTTCACAGGGGCAGAATGCGCG
>NW_909298.1:0-1057 GCF_000209065.1 Trypanosoma cruzi | reverse complement strand
TGCTCCCTCCGCAGCAGAAGATGAACTTGCTTTCTCCTGACTGCCTGCTGAGGTCTCCTCTGTGGTGCCGGTAGCCGTTTCTTCCTCTGTCTCCCCGTTTTCTTTCGCACCATCCTCTTCTTCTTCGTCTTCATCTTCTTCTTCTTGTTCCTCTTCTTCCTCTTCCTCTTCCACTTCATCCTCTTCGTCTTCGTCTTCTTTCTCTTCGTTTTCCCCCTTTTCACCTTCTTGTGCATTTTTACCCTTGTTTTCCGTCGTTGTACTTGCCGTTACTGATGCTCCTCCTTCGGGTGGTGGTGCCTGTGGCGAGTTCGCTGGCGATTCATGTGATTCTGGCGCCTTTAGTGCTGCTCCTTGTGTCACTTTCTGTTCACCCTTTTTGACATCATTTCCAGCGCCACCGACAGGCTCTCCTTCGCTTTGAGGTTTCTCTTCTCTTGACGCATTACCCGGAGAACCTGGAGTTGCTTCAGCTCGTTCACCACCGCAGGCACCGCACCACAGCACGCAGAGGGCACACACCAGCAGCACACGGCCAGTCATCATCATCATCACGGCTGCACACACAGTCTAGGGAGGGACAAAGAGAGGAGGATGAGAAGAACACACACATCAGCAGCATGGAAAAGGAGGAGTGGCGTTTGCATGAGGGTTGTTGTCATGAGCATGGGGGACGCGTGCACGCAGGAAGAACAGGCAACAATGAAACACCCGACAGCACGGCACACAACTCCACGGCATGTAAAACCCACCCGCAGTTGTCCCCAAAATGGAAGGGAAAGAGGGCACAACAGTACGGCAAGAACACAGTGATGCCGGTGCAGAAAAGGATCCCAAAACGGCGGGAAAAAGAAACAAAAAACAGTCTTCCCCCACAGCGGCCACACATCCAACAACGCAAGCAATAATAACAGAAACAAACACCACACACGGCAACACACAGCGGCAGTGAGTTCCCTGTCGCCAATCTTCATGGCTGCACGCTACCGCACTCCTCGTGAGTCCATCGCTCCGCTGCCCTCCTCCTTCCCGCGGCTCCCCCGCACGAACAGCCACG
>NW_909297.1:0-1057 GCF_000209065.1 Trypanosoma cruzi | reverse complement strand
AAAAGTTAGCTCTCGACCTTGATTGACTCTGGCGTGCTCCGTGGCACAGGGCGGAGGAGCGGGGGAGAAAGGAGGAAAGGAAGCCGGCAGTACAAGGACACGCACACAGGCGGCAGCAGCAACAAAAATGGCAGAGGCAACCGTGGTGCCCTCAACAGCACAAGTGCCGTCGCAATGACAATACAAATAACAACCGTAATAATAATAATAACAATAATAATAATGGAGAGCGAAGAAAAACAATAATAATAATAATAATAATAGAGAGGGGAAAAAACCAATAATAAAAATAGTGATGGCAGCTGGGTTTGTCGCAGACCTCTACGCTCTACAAGGGAGAAAACCAACGGGCTATTGGTTCGCGAGCAGACGCCGCCATGAGAACATCTTCGGGGATGCGCTCTCAGTCCACTTCCTCCACCTTCGGTCCTGACGAAGACGACGGGTTCGCGCCGCCAGGCATGCCCCCGGGCATACCTCCGGGCATACCTCCGGGCATTCCACCAGGCATACCTCCGGGCATACCGCCGCCCGCTCCCATGCCCTGGTACATCTTCGTCATGATGGGCGTGCACAGGTTCTCCAGCTCCTTCTGGCGGTGCTCGTACTCCTCCTTGCTGGCCTCCTGGTTGTTGTTCAGCCATTGCAGTGCCTCCTCCACGGCACTCGTAATCGTGTTCTTGTCGGCCTCCTCAATCTTGCCAGCGACGTTCGGCTCGTTTACGGTGTTCTTCATCGAAAATGCGTAGTTCTCAAGACCGTTCTTTGCGTCAATGCGCTCGCGCTGTTCCTTGTCCTGCGCCTCGTACTTGGCAGCCTCGGACACCATGCGCTCAATGTCCGCCTTGCTCAGGCGGCCCTTGTCGTTCGTGATGACAATCTGGTTGCGCTTGCCGGTGCCCTTCTCCTCCGCGGACACGTTCAGGATGCCGTTGGCGTCGAGGTCAAAGGTCACCTCAATCTGGGGCACACCGCGCGGCGCCGGCGGGATGCCGGACAGGTCGAATGTGCCGAGCCAGGTGGCAGTCCTTCGTCATCGCACGCTCCCCCTCAAAGA
>NW_909296.1:0-1057 GCF_000209065.1 Trypanosoma cruzi | reverse complement strand
TCTGGGGCGACTGCCGCTCCTCGGGCGACGGATTCTTCTGGGGTGCAGCCGAGTCGACATCCTTCGGTGGGGTGCCGCGGCCGGGACCAATGCTCTCCGCAACGGGGACGGATGCCCCCTCGCAATCCTTGTCCAGTAATTGCCAGTGGGACCGTCCTGCTCCACACCCTCGCCTCGCCGTCCCACAAAACCACCGGAAGGAGACTGCCGGCGGCGGCGGATATCGTGCACACCTGCGCGTGGCCACGGCAAGCAACGCTTCCCTCATCGTGCGGTCGAGTGGCCCACGCAATCGTCGCCCCGTCCGTGCATGGGACCCAACGGACGCCGCCCTTTTCGACCACTCTAAGACGCACCTGCATGACAAGGCACCCCAATGCTGCATGCATGGCAGCACTCAGATACGTCTCCTCCGGGTCCCTCGCATCTGTCGTGTTCGTGGGAGGCGTGTCCGGACACCACGAAGAGGGCCTATCCCCGGGCACCGCAGAAAAACACTCTCCCCGCCAAATAACAGCGTCAGCATCCCTCACGTCCAGTGCGGGATCAATGATGGGGCAGCTGTCCATCGGGCGCTTTGCTGACATTTTATGCGCACTCCCAAGCACCAGCCACTGGAATACAGATCCGACGCGCAGCATTCGACGGGAACGCCCAATTCGCACAGCATGCGAAGATATTCACTCATGTTCAGTGCGGAGCAGTTCCTCTGCTGCTGCTGCGCACAACCCGAATTCCCGCACCAACGCGTCGGCTCCGCCATCCACCTGCTCACCCTCATGCAGCCCAGGATAGCCAATGCAGCCAGCGTCAGCTCCGTGCAGTCGCCGGCACCCCAATCGCTGCCATCCACTCATCCCTCGCGTGGCACCGCGACCGGTGCGACTCCAGCGTCCTCCCGTCCCCATCGCCATCCTGCAGCTCCATGCCATCAACGTCGTCGCAGTCGTGGTGCTCCCTCGCAGCCATCGCGGCAGTCGTCGAGTGCACCACCACCAACAGCGCCCCGCCACGCACACAGGCAGCATTCCTCACCATGCCGCGGCCTGCCATGTGC
>NW_909295.1:0-1057 GCF_000209065.1 Trypanosoma cruzi | reverse complement strand
TGGCATGGCGCGTCGTGTCTCCTTTCGAGGTGCCCGACACGGTTGTGCCGCCCTTGCCGGAGAGAGCCGTCGACGGCGACACGAGCTGCGTGGTGGACCAGACGCTGACGAGCCTCACGCTGAACATGTGGGAGACGCACCACTGCTACGTGGGTGTGACATTCAGCGGCGTGGGTGCTGTGCTGACATTTTCTTTCAACAGTATGCCGCTGCATCTCCCCATCAACATCACGCTCACTGGGTGCACATTCCTTGACGGGGCTGTGCTGCAGTTTGTTGGAGATGTTGAGGCGGCCGAGTCAGCCGGCGTCCTGATCCGCGTGAGCCGGACGGTGATGCGGTCCTCTGTTGCTGCATTTGCACTTGCCCTCCCGCAGCACTGTGACATTGCTGTCACGGAGGCTGACGCGGTGCAGTCCTCGGCGGTCCATTTGCCGGACACAGTGAACAACAAGCTGAGCGTATTGTTCTTGAAGAACGTCGTGTTGACTGCTTCCTCGCTGTTGGTCAGCAACGCAAATGCGCGTGCATCGAAGCGTGATGCGTTTGGTTTGTACTCGATCGGGACGCTGACGCTGGTGAGTGGCAGCTCGCTGTACACGCGGTACTGCGGCTTCGATGGTTACACACACCTGTTTTACTTGGATATCCTCAGTGTCAGCGATCGCTCTGTTTTTGCTTTGCTCAACAACACAGTGTTCTTCGGGACAAGCCTTCTTTATCAGTACCGTGGCTTCAGCGTGTCGGATCACAGCGTGCTGCGCGTGGTGGGGAACAGTGGCTCTGTGTCCTGCGCCATCTATTCACTAAACTCGTGGACCGTCCAGCGGTCAAGCTGGCTGGATTGGCGCGACAACGACGTGGGAGTGGGTGCGATGCTCCACGACAGTGAGTCCGTTTTTGTGGGCATTGACGGCAGCAGTGTGGTGACGCTGACGGGCTGCAAGATGGGCTCGACGGGGTTGTCGAGGCCTTTGCTATCGCAGTCTGACGCCGGCTACCAGTTCGTTGCTGGGTGCCTGACGGTTGCGGGACGGGAGGTGACGACGGCAGCTGA
>NW_909294.1:0-1057 GCF_000209065.1 Trypanosoma cruzi | reverse complement strand
ACAGACATTGAAAGAGAGTGCCTCTGACCACCACCATTCATAATTCGAAACAAAAATTTAGACCACAACGTGTGGTGCAGCAGCCGCTCGAAAACGATTATCCGACTGCAGCACCCTTGTGGGCAAGATCTCGCGACATTCCTCCAAGCAGCGGATGGTTCAGGGTTGTTTGGCGTCCAGTGTGTGAACACGCAAACAGACATTGAAAGAGAGTGTCTCTGACCACCACCATTCATAATTCGAAACAAAAATTTAGACCACAACGTGTGGTGCAGCAGCCGCTCGAAAACGATTATCCGACTGCAGCACCCTTGTGGGCAAGATCTCGCGAAATTCCTCCAAGCAGCGGATAGTTCAGGGTTGTTTGGTGTCCAGTGTGTGAACACGCAAACATACATTGAAAGAGAGTGCCTCTGACTCCCGCCATTCACAGTTGGAAACAAAAACATAGACCACAACGTGTGGTGCAGCAGCCGCTCGAAAACGATCCGCCGAGTGCAGCACCATTGTGGGCAGGAGCTCGCGAAATTCCTCCAAGCAGCGGATAGTTCAGGGTTGTTTGGTGTCCAGTGTGTGAACACGCAAACATACATTGAAAGAGAGTGCCTCTGACTCCCGCCATTCATAATTCGAAACAAAAACATAGACCACAACGTGTGGTGCAGCAGCCGCTCGAAAACGATCCGCCGAGTGCAGCACCATTGTCGGCAGGAGCTCGCGAAATTCCTCCAAGCAGCGGATAGTTCAGGGTTGTTTGGTGTACAGTGTGTGCACACGCAAACATACATTGAAAGAGAGTGCCTCTGACTCCCGCCATTCATAATTCAAAACAAAAACATAGACCACAACGTGTGGTGCAGCAGCCGCTCGAAAACGATCCGCCGAGTGCAGCACCATTGTGGGCAAGAGCTCGCGAAATTCCTCCAAGCAGCGGATAGTTCAGGGTTGTTTGGTGTCCAGTGTGTGCACACGCAAACATACATTGAAAGAGAGTGCCTCTGACTCCCGCCATTCATAATTCAAAACAAAAACATAGACCACAACGTGTGTGCAGCAG
>NW_909293.1:0-1057 GCF_000209065.1 Trypanosoma cruzi | reverse complement strand
TAAAAGCATATGAAACAAGAATCACAAAAAAAAAAAATGGAAAAAACTTAGGCTTCTGCGGGAATCGAACCCGCGTCCCCGGATGACATTGTGAGCGTGTTTGCCACTGAGCTAAAAAAATGCGGTCGCGCGACTCCTTTTCACGTAAAGTATTAATGTCGATCTTCGAACAATCGAGCACATTTGCGTTGTCCCCTGGAAAACGAAAAAGACGTGTTTAGGATGCGCAGCCGCAGCGTGGTTACTACTGTAAGTCGTCATATATCTAACGCCCGAGGCCACCGCTGCAGCTTGGATAATTCGACACGTCGTGCTGTATCTAACGTCCGGGGCAGCCGCTGCAACTTGGATAATTCGACACGTCGTCCCGTATCTAACGTCCGGGGCAGCCGCTGCAACTTGGATAATTCGCACGTCGTCCTGTATCTAGCGTCCGGGGCCACCGCCCTACCATTTTTTATTTCTTGCGGCGGCCAACCCCGGCAGTAAGGACAAAAAAAAGAATCGCGTTTTCTTTAATGTTTTTCCTGTTTGGGGGCGGGGATCTTTGTTTTCTATGATTGCCTCTTTTTTTTTGTCTGTTCCAGGTTGGTTTTGAGGACGCTTGATGTGCCTGCTGGGTGATCGCCGGCTTTTTTATTGGTGATTGCGTATTTTTGGCTTACCGGTGTGCCGCTCAGCGCCATTTTGTTTTACTTCTTTTCTGCTTACTTGGGGCGTGTTGTTATTCGTCACGCGTCAGCACACACCGAGCAACATGTCAAAAAAAAAAAAATGCAGGTTTTTTCCCCCTCGCGAGGGCCTCGGCAGCCACAATCCTGTGCGTGCGTGCATTCTCAGCGTTTTAAGCACGGCATGTGTGTGCATGTGTGTGTGTGTTTGTCAGCGCCTATACTTGCAGAGCAGCTGTGCGCCACAAGAGAGTCTGAAGAAAGCAACGGCAGAGAGAGGCAGATAAGCACACACGCAAATTACTCATATCATCACACACACACACACGCAGCCGCGGAATGGGTGCACTCAACCACAAAATCAAAAAGAAAAACAAAACAAAAAG
>NW_909292.1:0-1057 GCF_000209065.1 Trypanosoma cruzi | reverse complement strand
TCGGCGGATCGTTTTCGAGTGGCTGCTGCACCACACGCTGTGGGCTATATTTTTGTTTCGAATTATGAATGGTGGTGGTCAGAGACACTCTCTTTCAATGTCTGTTTGCGTGTTCACACACTGGACGCCAAACAACCCTGAACTATCCGCTGCTTGGAGGAATTTCGCGAGATCTTGCCCACAAGGGTGCTGCAGTCGGCGGATCGTTTTCGAGCGGCTGCTGCACCGCACGTTGTGGTCTAAATTTTTGTTTTGAATTATGAATGGTGGTGGTCAGAGACACTCTCTTTCAATGTCTGTTTGCGTTTTCACACACTGGACGCCAAACAACCCTGAACTATCCGCTGCTTGGAGGAATTTCGCGAGATCTTGCCCACAAGGGTGCTGCAGTCGGCGGATCGTTTTCGAGCGGCCGCTGCACCGCACGTTGTGGTCTAAATTTTTGTTTCGAATTATGAATGGTGGTGGTCAGAGGCACTCTCTTTCAATGTCTGTTTGTGTGTTCACACACTGGACGCCAAACAACCCTGAACCATCCGCTGCTTGGAGGAATTTCGCGAGATCTTGCCCACATGGGTGCTGCACTCGGCGGATCGTTTTCGAGTGGCTGCTGCACCACACGCTGTGGTCTAAATTTTTGTTTCGAATTATGAATGGTGGTGGTCAGAGACACTCTCTTTCAATGTCTGTTTGCGTGTTCACACACTGGACGCCAAACAACCCTGAACTATCCGCTGCTTGGAGGAGTTTCGCGAGATCTTGCCCACAAGGGTGCTGCAGTCGGCGGATCGTTTTCGAGTGGCTGCTGCACCACACGTTGTGGTCTAAATTTTTGTTTCGAATTATGAATGGTGGTGGTCAGAGGCACTCTCTTTCAATGTCTATTTGCGTGTTCACACACTGGACGCCAAACAACCCTGAACTATCCGCTGCTTGGAGGAGTTTCGCGAGATCTTGCCCACATGGGTGCTGCACTCGGCGGATCGTTTTCGAGTGGCTGCTGCACCACACGCTGTGGGCTAAATTTTTGTTTCGAATATGAATGGTGGTGGTCAGA
>NW_909291.1:0-1057 GCF_000209065.1 Trypanosoma cruzi | reverse complement strand
TGGGTGCATCGGCGCCCCGAGAAAGAGACACGCCGGTCGTGAAGCGCAGCGACCCTTGGGCCGGTGGCGCGCTGTCGGTGCCGCGCGTGGCGCCACTGCCCGGTTGCGCGAGAGTTTGCGGTGACGGTGCGCGCGTCGAGGCTCCCTCCCCAGTTCGGGAAACGATGGGAAAAAACAAAACCAAAGAGGACGCGCACGGGTGAGAGATGCGGCTGCGACGCGTGATGAAATTCCACAGTTTCCTGTCAGTCTGACGACGAAACGCGTGAGGACGCAATTCCCGACTCAGCTCACACTGAAGTGCTTTGCTTTACACCCCCATCTTTCTTTTTTTTTCTTTTTCTTTTTTTCTTTTTCTTTTTTTCTTTCTTTGTCCCTCTGCTCTCGCTGCGCGGTTTTGCGGCCCAGCGACGCGCACGCCCGCACACACACACACGCGCTACGATGGAGACATGTTGTTCGAGGTCCAAACAGTTTGAGCGACGCATTGAGAACGGAACAATAAAAATCACCTTTCGGCTGAGCGCCCGCTCCCCTCCCTCCCACTTCCTGCTATTGTTGTCGTTTTTCTTTCTTGCGCAACGGCGCGCACGTAACATCCTGCCCTGTCTGGCGCCCTGCCTGTGCAAACGGTTGGTGGCGGGCCCGCCCGAAAGCGCAAGAGAGAGAAAGAGAAAGAGAGGGCCGAATTGCCCGGAGGTGGGTTGTGGTGGGCGCACGCCGCTGCTGATGGAAGCAACCAACTCTTGTGCGCGAGGGCGCGTGGCCCCGTGAACGCGCTTGCGTGATGGCCAAAAACAAACTCAACAGGTCTGACAGCCGCCCCGCCCGCCGCAACCTCGCCGGCTGGCCCCCGCGCCTCCCCTCGCATGGCCAGGAAAGGCGCGTCTTGAGACCCACCGCTCCGTGACGCTGGGCGCTTGGGTGCATCGGCGCCCCGAGAAAGAGACACGCCGGTCGTGAAGCGCAGCGACCCTTGGGCCGGTGGCGCGCTGTCGGTGCCGCGCGTGGCGCCACTGCCCGGTTGCGCGAGAGTTTGCGGTGACGGTGCGCGCGT
>NW_909290.1:0-1057 GCF_000209065.1 Trypanosoma cruzi | reverse complement strand
CGTAACAGTTTGTAGCGGTGACAAAAAAATATGCCACCCCACAAAAGCAAAGCCGAAACACCGAAACACACAAAAATTACCGTCAGCAAAGAAATGGCATCGATCATTGTTTCTTGGCGCACACAAGACGGAAAGGCAGGCCCTTTCCCCTTTTCCCCACTACGCACCAATGACTAAATCTTCTGATGTGTGGCGGTATTACACCAAACGTATGTATGCACATAAGAAGCGTAAAAGAAGGAGAGAGAGAGAGAGAGAGAGAGAGACAGAATAAAAACTTACAGGCGGAAATGAACGTCGGGGCGGCAGCACACACAAGGACGGTAAGAATGGGTGTAAATATCCATCCACCCCCTTCCACCTCATTTGGGAAGCCACGTGTGAATGTGAAAGACGCATGACAATAACCACCCAACCGACTCCACAGCACCGCCACCGCCACAACGACAACAGTCAATAAAATTACAATCGACATAAAGACATGCAAACGCCAGTTTTTACGTTGCCGCAAGAAAGACACGTGGATTTATTGTTGTCGTTTTTCATCGGCCTGTTCGAGAAGAAATAAAAAAAAAACAAAACAAAAAAAAAACAAAAAAACAGAACCGGCAGCAAAGAAACAAAAAGGGCGGAATAAATCATCAAAAATCCAAACTAAAATAAACAACAAAAAACAAAAAAAAAAAGAAGTCCACATTGAAAGCACAGAAAAATGCGCATGGCGGGGCCTTGTCGCCACTTTTCCTTCCAAAATGGGAGGAGGGGAGCAGCAGGGGAAGTCCACAGTTCGGTTCCGTGCGCCCAACCTCCCCCCACACTCCAGAGAAGACACGCCCCACGCTCATACACCAGCAAAACGATTGGCCCATACATCGCTCTCTGACGGTCGGAACCGTTGTGGACTCACGAGGCGGCACTCTTTGAAAGGGCCCCAAAGCCCGCGGTGGTCCTCACCCGAGCGGAGGTAAAAAAATAGGAGTGGGTGGAAACGCACCGCAAAACACTGCACCCGCGCCATTCACGCGAATCGTTTTTGAAAAGAAAACAAAAAAAAGGT
>NW_909289.1:0-1057 GCF_000209065.1 Trypanosoma cruzi | reverse complement strand
TGAATGGTGGGGGTCAGAGGCACTCTCTGTCACTATCTGTTTGCGTGTTCACACACCTGGACACCAAACAACCCTGAATTATCCGCTGCTTGGAGGAATTTCGCGAGCTCTTGCCCACACGGGTGCTGCACTCGGCTGATCGTTTTCGAGCGGCTGCTGCATCACATGTTGTGGTCTAAATTTTTGTTTCCAATTATGAATGATGGGGGTCAGAGGTACTCTCTGTCAATATCTGTTTGCGTGTTCACACACTGGACACCAAACAACCCTGAATTATCCGCTGCTTGGAGGAATTTCGCGAGCTCTTGCCCACACGGGTGCTGCACTCGGCTGTTCGTTTTCGAGCGGCTGCTGCATCACATGTTGTGGTCTAAATTTTTGTTTCCAATTATGAATGGTGGGGGTCAGAGGTACTCTCTGTCACTATCTGTTTGCGTGTTCACACACTGGACACCAAACAACCCTGAATTATCCGCTGCTTGGAGGAATTTCGCGAGCTCTTGCCCACACGGGTGCTGCACTCGGCTGATCGTTTTCGAGCGGCTGCTGCATCACATGTTGTGGTCTAAATTTTTGTTTCCAATTATGAATGGTGGGGGTCAGAGACGCTGTCTGTCAATATCTGTTTGCGTGTTCACACACTGGACACCAAACAACCCTGAATTATCCGCTGCTTGGAGGAATTTCGCGAGCTCTTGCCCACACGGGTGCTGCACTCGGCTGATCGTTTTCGAGCGGCTGCTGCATCACATGTTGTGGTCTAAATTTTTGTTTCCAATTATGAATGATGGGGGTCAGAGGTACTCTCTGTCAATATCTGTTTGCGTGTTCACACACTGGACACCAAACAACCCTGAATTATCCGCTGCTTGGAGGAATTTCGCGAGCTCTTGCCCACACGGGTGCTGCACTCGGCTGATCGTTTTCGAGCGGCTGCTGCATCACATGTTGTGGTCTAAATTTTTTGTTTCAATTTTATGATGGTGGGGTCAGAGACGCTCTCTGTCATATCTGTTTGCGTGTCACACACTGGACACCCAACACCCTGATTATCCGC
>NW_909288.1:0-1057 GCF_000209065.1 Trypanosoma cruzi | reverse complement strand
GAGGGGCTGATGCACGAGGTTCTCACGGAAGTAACCTGGGAGGAGGGTCTTGAGCGACATTTAGGGCTTTTTGGACGGCCACTGTCTTTCCAGATAGAATGCGGGATGGTTTTTCCTTCTTGTTGACAGCACTTGTATGGATAATACGTGTTTATTTGCATGCGCTATGCTTTGTTGTTCGACCAGGCATTATTTTTGTTTCTTGCAGCCTCTCCTTTTATGCCGGCGCGGCGTCATATGCGTGCACGCCCTTTTGGCTGCGGACATGGGGCATTGCGGCTGCGGCGGGTGGCGAGGAATCGTGTGTGTGTTGTGTGCCACAACGGCGGGAGGAGGGGAGGGAAATAACAAGTGAAGGTAAGAAAGAGAGGTGCGCGTTTATGATGTCTTCTTTTCTGCGTGTGTGTTTGGGTGCAGTCACCGCCACTTTCCCTGTCTTTTCTTTTGCGCCGCTCTTCGGTGGATGGCACTGTTTTCCACCTTCACATTGTCCCTGCCCGCACGCATGTATTTTTCTTTTTTTTCCTGTGGATGGGCTTCCACAGACTTACGTTTTTCTCTGGTGTTTTGCACAATTTTTAATTTTTGTTGGTGGAAACTGGAGAATAAGAAATAACAAAAACAGGGAAAAAGGAGCCGGGACAGAGGAGGCGGCACCGTGGATCCCCGTGACGCTGCGCGGGAGCTGTGAGCGGCGTCCGTGGCAGTGGGCTGCGTCGGCTGCTGCCTGTTGCGAGTGCCTGGGCTGCGAGGGATGCGAAGCAGAGGCAGCGCTGCTGCGGAGCCGGTGGGGCCGTGGGGAATTGTGGCTGCGCCGCGTGTTCCCCGCTGTGCTGCATGCGCGCTTGTGCCTTCTCCTTCCGGGGTGGTAGTGATGTCCCGTTTGTGTGCGTGTGAGTGCACCGAGGCTGCCTGCGTGCCGGGTGTCTTGCTTCTGACTGCTGCTCCCCGCCGTCTCTTCGCTGTGCTCCTGAAGAGGGCGCGAGCGTGTTGACGCCCGAGTGCGGCCGAGTGGTGCCTGTGCGTGTTGGGTGCGCTGGCTGTCCAGCTGCGGTGG
>NW_909287.1:0-1057 GCF_000209065.1 Trypanosoma cruzi | reverse complement strand
CCGCCAGAACGTTCTTCTCCGTCACCCGCTTGAAGTCACGCATCTGAAAGTCATTGAAAGTGAGCGATGAGGGCCTGCGACCACTACCCGCGTTGCGTCTGCAGGATGAGGATAGTGATGGAGGGGGTGATGAGGACTGGGCCATCTCGGGGGGCGAGAATAGTGAGATGTCGTTGCTCTTTTCTTTCTCCCGCGTGCATGGACAGACCCAGCGTGCGGTATCCTGTCGGATTGCTTGTCCTATATCGTCAGCTCTTTCTTTGCAGCCTTTCTCGTCACGACGGGGGCGCTATGCTCTATCGCTACTTGTCTGCTGAGAACGGCAGTGAAGAAAGTTTTGTGCGATATGCGCTGCTGCGTCCAGACTTTTCACTCAATCCACGACGAGATCCTGTGGCACTGCAGGTGATTGACAACCTTGTCGTTCTGCATGTTTTGCGGCAGGGGATTTCCTGTGCATTTGATGTCGCCTGTGGCGAGAGAGAACACGATGTAAAGAGCAGTCTTTCAGGAGGGACATCGGAATCCGTGGCAACAAGTATGGCAGTTTCTGCTCCTGCTGCTGCAAGGATTGGAGGGTGGCATGGCACGGATGCCGCTTCTTCTCAATACGGTGGAAGCGGGAGCAGAGGCCTTTGGGCAAGCCTCATTCTGGAGCGTGAGGAGCCGGTGTCGTGGATCACACGCATAACCAGTGGGCTGCGTGGCGGTGATGGAAGTGGTAGTAGTAATAATGTTGGCCGTCGCAGCGGCAGTCATGCACGGGGTGGTGGCTACGAAACATTCCTCCCCGTTTTGCAGCCATCGCTTAGCGCTGCTCTGATGATGTATCCCCCGCTTTCTGCCAATACATCTACATGCATTCAAATGGATGACTTATACTCACATGCCTTTGTTTACGGTACGCTGCCGTTGTTACTGGATCGCTGTCATGGGACCGTCCATCTGGTGGGTGCAAACCCCTTTGCCATTGCAGCCACCATGCCACAGACCTCTCAGCGCGTGCAATTCTATTTGCATCGACAACACTGTGCTGGTGGTGCGGTGCAATCACTGC
>NW_909286.1:0-1057 GCF_000209065.1 Trypanosoma cruzi | reverse complement strand
CTCGCGGCGGAGCATTTTTTCACGCTTCAGCTCGTCGGAGGCCTTCTTGACGTCGTACTTCTCAGTCATGGCGTGTGAGGTCTTCTTCGACTTCTTCTTCTCCGTCGTGCTCTGCGCCGTCTTCTTGCTCTTCGCGGCGTCAAGATCGATACCGTAGTGCTTCGCGTACCATAACTTGAAGGGCGCGGCGTCCACCACAACAATGCAGTTCTTCACAAGCGTCTTCGTGCGCACCAGCTCGTTAGAAGTGGCGTTGTACACGACGTCGAGGATACGGGCCCGCTGAGCAATGGCTTCTGTGCCCCACGCAAAATTGCCGGTGTCCAGGCGAAGACCGCGGAGCTTGAAGTTCCCACCGCGGGCGCGGACGGGACTCACGCGGCGGGCGCCGAGCTTCGTGTGCGCGGGAAGACGGCCGAGTTCGGCCTTCATGCGCTTCCGGTGGATCTTCGTCTTTCCACCGGTGATCTTGCGCTTATGCAGGCGGCTGCGAACGATACCCATGGCTGCTCTCCTACTGTTGATGCATGGTATTTTTTTCAGTGACAGCGAGATTTGAAGTGAGCGCAATAAAAAGGAAAGAAAGAAAGAAAGAAAAAAAAAAGTACAAAAGAAAAGTGTAGGTGCGTCCATGCAGATGTTTATTGCCCTTTTTCTCAGAGATGTGTGGAAGGTGTGAATTGCCTCTCCACGCCATTCCGGCTGATAGGGCCTCTGTCTGCGGCAGCAATAGGGGGAGTTGATACACAAATAGGGGAGGAAACATCAAAAATATTGGTGGCATTGGCGGGCTGGCCTGGTAGAAAAAAGTTGCCTAATGGAGCGCAGCGCAGTTTGGTTTGGTGTAGTTGGAGAGAAAAAAAAGGGTGGCGTCATAAATTCCCTCCTTCTGTCCCTTTCTCTTTCTCTCTTTCGCACGGAGATATATTTCCCCGTATGAATATTCAGGTAGGCATGCATGTAAACAAACACACACACATACACACAATGCGGAAGACGGCCTATTGAGGCGTCTTCCCACCGTCTCTCCCCCTCCCCCTCAAATAAAAGAAAACAA
>NW_909285.1:0-1057 GCF_000209065.1 Trypanosoma cruzi | reverse complement strand
GGTGCACGGCTCCCTCTCCCTCACTCTCACGCGGCCACCACCGCAGCAGCAGCTGCACACGCAAGAAGAAAAAGAAAAAGAGGGGAGGTGGTGTGAGAGGCCGCGGTGCTGCTGTCACTGTCGTCAGGCGTCCTCGTGGCACTTGTTTGAGCGGCGGTGACTGTTGCTGGTGTTGGTGTTGGTGTTTCTGTTCCTCCCTCTCCCGGCTTTTGTAGTTGTGTACCTGTGGCTCCTCCCGGTCGACGCAAATCACTTCCCTCCGAACCGTGTCCCTGCCCCCCAGAGGAACCACCGGCACTCGATTGGCCGCTCCCTTCCCCGCTCTGAGTGGCTTTCGCCTTTAAGGCAGCTTCTTTGAGTTTACTTGCATTTCTTTTTTCTTCGCAAAAAGGGAAGCTGCTGTTGAGCCTGCAGTACGTACCGTTTGCTCCATAATGTTTTTCATGCAACGTATCATTATTCCCAAAATCCCACGCGTAGCCACCGCCGGCACCGCACCACAGCACGCAGAGGGCACACACCAGCAGCACACGGCCAGTCATCATCATCGCCATCACTCCTGTCACTTGCGTGTAGCCTTCAGCACAAACTAACTCCCCGTCAACGCAGAGCGGAAGCAAAAGGAGAGAAACGGCCGCTACACCACACACAGCCACCGCACAGCCACAAATGGCAGCAGCCCAGCAGCGGCAGCGCACACACACCATGAGAGAGTTGAAAGCAGTGGAAGGGCAAAAACACACAACGCCCCGCAGCAAGTAAACAGAAAAACACACAAAAAACGAATTAAAAACAAAACACAGGTAAAAGAACAGCAATGAAGTAAAAAAATAAAAACACGCAAAACAAAGGGCTGCACAGTATGGCTCCAGCGCGCACGCACCCATCCTCAAATGTGGCTCCACGCAAACAGTTGTGTGCGTGCCATGCATATGAGTCTGTCTGGGATGCGCTCAACGTTACGGATGCGGGGAGCGGCAAGGAGCACACAGCAGGGCAGCGAATGCAAATAAAAACAGTAAAACACAATCATCATTTTTTTCGTATTTATTACTTA
>NW_909284.1:0-1057 GCF_000209065.1 Trypanosoma cruzi | reverse complement strand
CGGACTCCCTGCTGGTTGCCGCGAGGCCGACGCCGCTTGTGTATCTTCCCGGCTCGCAGTCCTCGCCGTACGCACCGGTGCTGGTGCTGTCGGGCCTGCGGCTCGTGCGGTCCGTGCTGTTTGTGTCCGGCGTTGCTCTCGTGACCGTGATGACAGGTGGGCGGACGGTGGCGGTAGATGGCGCGGTGCTGGAGCTCGTTGGTGGCGGTGTCGTGCTGGACGCGGCTGTGCTCGGTGGCGAATATGCGTTGTACGCGAGTGCGCGCGTGGTTGCGTCTGGGGGCGCTGTGCTGCGCGTGTCGGGGAGCCAGGTGTACGCCGCGCATGGGTTGGTGTTCGAGAGCGGTGTGGAGGCCAACGCGTCCGCCGTCGTGGTGAACGACAACGCCGGTGCGCTGACGGATGGCGCGCTGCTGGTGCTGCGGGGGTCGGCATCGTTTGTGTCCGGGTCGTGGCTGTCGGTGCGCGGCAACAGCATCAGCGGCAGGCTTCTGTCTGTGCCGTCGTACCCGCGCCGTGCGGACCTCGTGCAGAGCACGCTGACGCTCCACGGGAACGCCGGCAGCGGGCCCGTCGTGATGGACGGCACCGTTGCGCTCGGGGGCACCGGCCGAAGGTTTGTCGTGGGGTGCCTGACGCTCAACGGGCAGGCACTGCGGCCGTTCGACTACAGGTCCGCCGGCATCATCGGGGAATTCCGCCCCGTGGCGTGCAGCGTGTGCGACGCCGACGTGCGCTGCTTTGCTGCTGCGACGAGGGCGATGTCGGGGTCGTGTCGCTGCCGCTGTGCTGAGGGCGGGTACGGGCGCGACTGCCTGCCGGTGTACCTGCCGCGCGTGGACGGGTGCAACCGCACGCCCGAGAAACCACTGCTGAGCCACACGGCGACGCTGACGGAGACGCACAGCCCGACACCGACGTGGACACCGACACCGACACCGAGTCTGAGGAGGACGCAGTACGGGACGACGGAGACGCTGCAGGTGACGGAGACGGTGGAGCTGTCGCCCACGCGGACCCCGACGGCATCGGTGAGCAGCACGCTGTGGTGGAGCGA
>NW_909283.1:0-1057 GCF_000209065.1 Trypanosoma cruzi | reverse complement strand
TTTGTTTCGAATTATGAATGGCGGGAGTCAGAGGCACTCTCTTTCAATGTATGTTTGCGTGTTCACACACTGGACACCAAACAACCCTGAACTATCCGCTGCTTGGAGGAATTTCGCGAGCTCTTGCCCACAATGGTGCTGCACTCGGCGGATCGTTTTCGAGCGGCTGCTGCACCACACGTTGTGGTCTATGTTTTTGTTTCGAATTATGAATGGCGGGAGTCAGAGACACTCTCTTTCAATGTATGTTTGCGTGTTCACACACTGGACACCAAACAACCCGGAACTATCCGCTGCTTGGAGGAATTTCGCGAGCTCCTGCCCACAATGGTGCTGCACTCGGCGGATCGTTTTCGAGCGGCTGCTGCACCACACGCTGTGGTCTAAATTTTTGTTTTGAATTATGAATGGTGGGAGTCAGAGGCACTCTCTTTCAATGTATGTTTGCGTGTTCACACACTGGACACCAAACAACCCTGAACTATCCGCTGCTTGGAGGAATTTCGCGAGCTCTTGCCCACAATGGTGCTGCACTCGGCGGATCGTTTTCGAGCGGCTGCTGCACCACACGCTGTGCTCTAAGTTTTTGTTTTGAATTATGAATGGCGGGAGTCAGAGGCACTCTCTTTCAATGTATGTTTGCGTGTTCACACACTGGACACCAAACAACCCGGAATTATCCGCTGCTTGGAGGAATTTCGCGAGCTCTTGCCCACAAGGGTGCTGCACTCGGCGGATCGTTTTCGAGCGGCTGCTGCACCACACGTTGTGGTCTATGTTTTTGTTTCGAATTATGAATGGCGGGAGTCAGAGACACTCTCTTTCAATGTATGTTTGCGTGTTCACACACTGGACACCAAACAACCCTGAACTATTCGCTGCTTGGAGGAATTTCGCGAGCTCCTGCCCACAATGGTGCTGCACTCGGCGGATCGTTTTCGAGCGGCTGCTGCACCACACGTTGTGGTCTATGTTTTTGTTTCGAATTATGAATGGCGGGAGTCAGAGGCACTCTCTTTCAATGTATGTTTGCGTGTTCACACACTGGACACCAAAC
>NW_909282.1:0-1057 GCF_000209065.1 Trypanosoma cruzi | reverse complement strand
TTCAGATCCAGGCTGTCCCTTTTCCAACTCCCACCACTTTCCTTGAGCACGTCATAGCCTGCCGCAAGAAGAAACACCTTGTTACCCTTCGTTGTTGCTGTGGGGTTGAGCACATCGCCCACACGATTCGTTCCATCCGTTGTATCAAGCACGGTGTGTGCCTTCCATGTACTTTCACTCACCTTTTCAACAAGAGTGGACCAATCCCACGAAGAGTCGATGTACCCCGCCACAACATCAGAAGAAGGTGGCTTAATTAATACACCACTGTCATATTCGGCATACATTTTGCCTCTGGCAAAAGCAGCAATTACTCCACCAGCACTGACAAGAGAGGGTGAAACAAATGAATCCCGCTTCGTCCCTGGAGTACCTCCACCTTCAGGCAGAACCGGCGTCGTCTGCGGCACAAATAGATCGACCCATTGCAGCCCCTCAACACTTCTTAAATCACTGTTGCCATCATTCTCCTTTGCAGGCGCAGCTCCACAGGTGGCGCAGCACATCACGGCGAGGAGCAGCAGCACCGCGGAAGCAAACACACGCCGGGACATGTTGGGCCTCGGCGGCTCACCCTCTCCTCCTTCCCTCCTCCCTCCGCTGGATCCGGTCATGCGGCGATGGTTGTGTGTGCGGGGTGCCTTCACAGCAGCAACACGTGAGAGCATGTAAATATGTGTGTGTGGGCGGTCTGTGTGCTGTTGTTGGTCCTATCAGTGCCTTCGAATTTCACAGTAGCGATTAGCGTTTATTTTCCTTCTTGGAGAAGAGCAACAGGCAACAGCGGAAGAAAGGCAGTACAACAACGGTACACACCGCCACCACTCAAAGCAAAGCACAACATCAACATCCCCGCAGCCATTACTTCCTAGCGCCTATTAACAACATAATAATAAAAAAAACAGCATGTGAACGGCCTCTCAATGGGGACCACAGGCCATGGCCCTGCAAATAAGCCAAGCGACAGGGAGCCACGTGTGCAGTGAGGGGCACGAGAGTTGCAGTGCAACGGCACGGCTGCGTGACACCACGTGGGGAACATCGATGCAGAAAAGCG
>NW_909281.1:0-1056 GCF_000209065.1 Trypanosoma cruzi | reverse complement strand
GATCAGGACATCATGGAGTTGCGGGATGAACTCATGATTGCCCGGACCGTGTACGACTACAGGCTTTTTAGCTATGAATCCAACAGGCCATTTCAGGCATAAAGGAGGAGGGGATGAAGCGCGTCAACGCCATTGAGAGCAACCGTGAGGAGGCGCGGGAACGGCAGCTGAGTGTGGTTCGCGAGCGCGCCAAGCATGAGGCGGAGAAGATGGCCGAAGAGCTTGAGCGGAGAAGTGGGGCCACGTTGGACGAAATTGGGAGGACTCTGGAGGCGAAAAAGCGGGAGAGCAGTGCTCTGCAGGCCGACCGCGAAAGCCGCATTTGGGAGTGCGAGCATACGCTGGAGAAGATCCGAACGAGGAAAGAGGACGAGGAGAGTGCCTCGGAGAGGTTGCGGCAGGCGATGCAGCAGCCGGGGCAAGGACTCGGCCTACGGCAGAGCGCCACTGAGACGAAGGAGCAGCAGCTCGAGATGGTTCAACTTGACAGGGCGAGGGGGCGAGAGGCCGTCATGCGGGAGCGGCATTCTATTGAGGCGGTGCGAAGGACCGTCCGGAAGGAGCGGTGTCGCCAGCGGAGGCAGTGGATCCATCAGATTAAGGAAATGAATGCAAAATTCCCGGAGCAGGTGCGTCCCTTGGCCGAGGAGCGGAAGAAGAAGTACGAGCAGGCGACAGCAAAGGAGGACGCCGCCGAGAGGGCTCTTGCTGCCGACGTCAAAATGATCGAGGAGTATTTGCCGAAGCCCATTTCCCTTGAAGACATTCCTGTGAATCCGGAGGAGACGGACATCATTCGACACCAGTTTGACGAGGTCTTCACGCAATAAGTACAGACATAATTGGCCAGTGCTGAAGAGGAACGGGCCCGCAAGGAGAGGCTGGGACGAGGACTCGAGGTGTATCGACAGCGTATGCTTGATGACTACGTGGCAAAGAAAAATGGAAAACTGCATGACACCGATGCAACGGAACGCCGCCTCAGTTCTGTTTTGGATCAGGTGCTGAATTAATTACGCAACGGGGTCCGCGTGACAAAGATACCGAGCAAGAACA
>NW_909280.1:0-1056 GCF_000209065.1 Trypanosoma cruzi | reverse complement strand
CTCCCGGGCGTTGTCTGCTTGCGCTCGGATATGCGAGAGTACTTTTCCTGCTTCGTGTGCGCTTTCAGGCCCTGCCACGGCAGTGAGCCACGCAAGAAATACATCAGGATGTAGCCGATGCCCTCCAGGTCGTCGCGACGGCTCTGCTCAATGCCAAGATGCGTGTTGATCGAGCAGTACCGTGCCGTTCCCGTCAGGCTTTTCCCCTCCTTGTACGGGATGTGCTGGTGCGTGCGGGGGTCGCGGTACTTCTTGGCGAGACCAAAATCAACGACGTAGACGTGGTGCCCCTTCTTCCCGGTGCCCATCAAGAAATTGTCCGGCTTCATGTCACGGTGGATGACGCTCTTGCTGTGGACAAACTCGATGCGCGCAATCATCTGCTCCGCCAGCATCAGCGTTGTCTTCAGCGACAGCTTCCTATCACAGAAGCTGAAAAGGTCCTCGAGCGAGGGTCCCAGCAGGTCCATCACCATCACGTTGAACTCGCCCTCCACGCCATAAAAAAGAATGTTGGGGATGCCCACGACCCCGCCGCCTGCGTTGAGAATGCGGTAGAATCGGGCCTCAAAGGCAAGCTGTGGATGGCGCGTCTTCGCCTGCTCCAGCTTGATGGCCACGGTCTCGCCCGTCTGTATGTTTGTGCCGCGGAAGATCTCGCCGAACGACCCCGCCCCAATCTTCTGGCCGAGGCGGAAGCGGTTACCCACTCGAAGCTCTAAGCTCATCGTGTGTTGCGTGAGATGTTTGTGTGACGTTCACTCCTACCTTGCCGGCAAAAAAAGAGGAGAAAAAAAAGCAGCGCCCATTTTTTTGGCGGGGGCAGGGAGAGGGGCAACACCCCGCACAGCACGCCGCTCATGCGACGGGTCCCCCCTTCTTCGCACAAAGAGAGAGCCGAATCGCCGCGTCGTCACCGCTGGCGTGGGGAGGGGCGACAGGGCGCAAACATCAATAAACCGTAGCATGGGAACAGTAACGCGTACGGAGAGGGCCTCAAAAGCACGACGGAGAGAGCGCCGAGTAAGGCACACAGGGCAAAAAGGGAGACAGCGG
>NW_909279.1:0-1056 GCF_000209065.1 Trypanosoma cruzi | reverse complement strand
GCAAAGCCCGCCGTGCGCATCACCGTCAGGAAGGACGAGCGCATCATGTTCGTGAAGGCAACCACGCCCGCACCCGCAAGCAGCACAGCCGCCATGCAGAAGTACTGGACGTGGCAGCCTCCCACGGGCGGGTGCACAGCCGCAATCAGGCACACCACACACAGCACCGACAGCCGGAACACGCACCAGTACACGCGGCTGCCCCTCATGTTCGTCAGCATGCCGCCGTACATCCGCTGCTGCGCCGCGGGATACCAATACCCGACGGGGTACAGCAGGCGCTCGTGCAGCGGCTTCCTCGAAAACTGCCAGTACCTCGTAAAGCTCGAGCCCACGTGGCGGGCAATGAAGTAGCACACGCCAGCAGGGAACGCCACGCCGTACAGCACGCCGACAACACCGATCACGCGGTGCTGCACGCGGGCGCCGGGCATCGCCAGTGCGAGTACGGAGCCGAAGAATATGCCGAGGTGCATCGCGTGCGCCACAACGTACGTCAGGCTCGGGAAGCGCATCGCCGCCCACGCACTCGCCGCGTCCACGCCGCGCCACCGCTGGAAGGCGGCCGTCACACCGCAGTGCACGCACCCGAACACAGCGGCAAGCAGCGCGTTGCCCACCACCATCCACAGCGGGTCAAGGGCAGCAAACACCGACAGGAAGTACGGCAGCGCAACGGTGCTCGCACGCTCCTGTGCTGAAGCGCATGGCATCCTCGCCAACACGCCGAGCGCCTGCATCTCCAGAATGGAGCCCAGCCCGCCGGTCACCAACACGGCAACAGCCGCCGCACCCGCAACAACGCCGGTGATCGCCGAGAGGGCGCTGGCAGCGGCGGGCAGCGTGTCAGACCTGATCGTGAAGGACCCAAGCAGCACACCCTTGCAGCCGCCGGACACTGCCACAGGGTCGCAGCGAATGACTATCGTCTCGTCGGCAGCAATGAAGTAACCGCGGTGCACGGGCACAGCCAGCTCCAGGACGGTGGACGGATTCGTCGCGTTGCGCACCCACGTCGCGTTGCTCAGCATCGCTCCCCACGGACCGCCAAACCCG
>NW_909278.1:0-1056 GCF_000209065.1 Trypanosoma cruzi | reverse complement strand
CCAAATCCTTCAACGGGACCGGTCGGTCAGCTGCCGCGGTTGACGGCGCGGAGGACAACACCTTGAATGTATGGAGCACCGTGGCAACCTGAATATATTCCGCAATGTCCGCGGTCAGTTCATAACAGTACAAAAGGGACAGCAGGTTCAAAGGGGCGTGTGAACCCGTCAGTGATCACCCGCGCCGGAGGATCGCCACCCCCACCCTCCAAGGGCACCTCAAAGACGTCAAATACTTCCACCGCATGGCACCCACAACACAATCGCGTGGCACAAAGCATCGCCTTGCAGCACCCCATGCAATGCGGCAATCGAAAACCGTCTCGAACACGGCGTGCGACAAAGATACCAAAGGAAGGTGAAGCAAATGTCCTCCACATCTCAGCAGTTCCAATCATCGAGTAAAAGGCAGGAGCGTCAGACAGTACCCACGGACTCACCGAATATGGCATCAAACGGCAGCGAGATGCCAGATGCCGAAAGGCCCGCATTTCCTCCCCGTGACACTTCCACGGATGAATGCAAATGCCGTGCACTGCGGCCTCTCGACCGCTTCGAGACAACGTTGCGGCCACATGGCGATGGCCCAACGTGGCTGGCAATCAGATCCAGTCGTCGCGGCAAAACAGTACAGAAAGTAGGGCGATGAGCACGCACATTCGCCCCTTTGGTGCCTGCCTCCACCGCAAGAGTAAAAAACGCCTTCCCAAAAGCCGCGCTTCGGGTGGCTGAAACACCTGCCCTCACACCGGCGATGACATCTGCAAGCGCCTGTAATTTCTCAACACCGCCCATCAAAAAAAAACCAACGGCGCTCAAACCCTGCAGACACACATCCCTCGTAACCATTTGCAAACTCGTTGTTCTGCAGAAACACCCAAACAACATAACAAGAAGAACGTCCATTGCTGGCAAAGGAACAAGAACACGTTGCTTTCATCCTGCAACGGAAGATTATGCCTCCTGCGTAACGCAGCTACAAGTACGCGGTGCGCCAACACCGAAGCAGTGGGCATGTTGCCCCATGACCCTCACCCTCCACAGGAGCCCAAGAAG
>NW_909277.1:0-1056 GCF_000209065.1 Trypanosoma cruzi | reverse complement strand
ATTTAGACCACAGCGTGTGGTGCAGCAGCCACTCGAAAACGATCCGCCGACTGCAGCACCCCTGTGGGCAAGATCTCGCGAATTTCCTCCAAGCAGCGGATGGTTCCGGGTTGTTTGGCGTCCAGTGTGTGAACACGCAAACAGACATTGAAAGAGAGTGTCTCTGACCACCACCATTCATAATTCGAAACAAAAATTTAGACCACAACGTGCGGTGCAGCAGCCGCTCGAAAACGATCCGCCGAGTGCAGCACCCCTGTGGGCAAGAGCTCGCGAATTTCCTCCAAGCAGCGGATAGTTCCGGGTTGTTTGGCGTCCATTGTGTGAACACGCAAACAGACATTGACAGAGAGTGCCTCTGACCACCACCATTCATAATTCGAAACAAAAATTTAGACCACAACGTGCGGTGCAGCGGCCGCTCGAAAACGATCCGGCGAGTGCAGCACCCCTGTGGGCAAGATCTCGCGAATTTCCTCCAAGCAGCGGATGGTTCCGGGTTGTTTGGCGTCCAGTGTGTGAACACGCAAACAGACATTGAAAGAGAGTGCCTCTGACCACCACCATTCATAATTCGAAACAAAAATTTAGACCACAACGTGCGGTGCAGCGGCCGCTCGAAAACGATCCGGCGAGTGCAGCACCCCTGTGGGCAGGATCTCGCGAAATTCCTCCAAGCAGCGGATAGTTCCGGGTTGTTTGGCGTCCAGTGTGTGAACACGCAAACAGACATTGAAAGAGAGTGTCTCTGACCACCACCATTCATAATTCGAAACATAAATTTAGACCACAGCGTGCGGTGCAGCAGCCGCTCGAAAACGATCCGCCGAGTGCAGCACCCCTGTGGGCAAGATCTCGCGAATTTCCTCCAAGCAGCGGATAGTTCCGGGTTGTTTGGCGTCCAGTGTGTGAACACGCAAACAGACATTGAAAGAGAGTGTCTCTGACCACCACCATTCATAATTCGAAACAAAAATTTAGACCACAGCGTGTGGTGCAGCAGCCACTCGAAAACGATCCGCCGACTGCAGCACCCCTGTGGGCAAGATCTCGCGA
>NW_909276.1:0-1056 GCF_000209065.1 Trypanosoma cruzi | reverse complement strand
ATCCAAATATGCCATTTCATCTGCACCGTAACCCACACAGCAATCACATCGTTGATCATTGCCAATTTCTTTTCCCACAGTTTCACATCATCTATGAACGGTTGTGCCCATTTCACGTTCGCGATGGATTGCATTTTAAGGATATTGTCATCCACAGCCTCTTGAATCTCGCTTGTGTCACTGTGAACACTGCAGCGAAAATCTCCCTTACGAGGTTCATACGGCACCAGTGAGAACTCGGCCTTTGACCAAAACTCCTTTACGGCCAAAATGTCCTTCTCAATAGCCTGCTCCCTCGCCGCTGTAACAATGATATTATCAATATCATCTGCAAAGCAATAAAGTTCCATGGCAATAAAATCATCTAAATTGATTTGCTCAATAGAGAACTCCTTGCCCGTTACCCGCATTAGCTCCACCCAGTGACGCTGCTTCAGTGCCGGACTCTTCAACTTCGCCAGCAGTGGCAAAGAGGAATGAAAATTCAAAATAACCTGCTGAACAGCCTTGAATGGATGCACATCACCGTGTGTCCTACCAAGGAGACGTGCACGTTTTACCTTCTCATCCGTGGTGGTTTGCAAGTCCTCCAGAAGGAGATCCTTCCAGCTGCTGCGGTTCCAGCGCTTCAGAATGGCAACCCACTGTTCGTAGAGGTCATACACTGCCTCCACCTTTGTCAGTTCTTCGTTCAACTGCTGCAGGTGAACGTGACTTGTAAGCGGCAAGTCAAACAGTTTTTCGGCCTTTGTCAATTGGTCACGTTTCGCCTGGAGTTGCGTCAAATGCTCTCGCCACTCCTTCTTGAGGTTATTGCCTTCCTGAAGGTCAATGTCCGCACGACTAGGACCCTTTTCACGAAACTCTTTCAGCACAGATTTTCCCTTTTGAAGAAAATTGGCCACCTCGGCACGCGTATACTCCCGGAAGCGAAGCTTCTTCGGCTCCAGATCCTTCTCCAATTCGTGCAGTCTCGCAAGTGTACAGTCCCATAGTCCTTGAAAACTTAACGCCTCCTTCAACTCCTGCGGGTCCACCTGACGCCAAAGTGCATAA
>NW_909275.1:0-1056 GCF_000209065.1 Trypanosoma cruzi | reverse complement strand
CCACTTCAGCAGGTTGTGCACACCTTTATTGTAAAGGCTCTGTAAATCTTCACAAAAATTCATTTCCTTCCTTACAGCAATCTCCATCCTCACATAATTATATAATTTCTTTATTTCATTCAATACTCCCTCATCGCCGATGTACTTCTCAGGGTCCCTAACAAACTCCCTCAGCAAGACATTCCGATTTGCGTCCACGACACCCTTTCCGCCCAACTCCACCGTAAGAAAATCATTCAGCTTCGTGTTATTGGCGCAAACTCTTCCCCTAGACAGCACATCTTCGATTCCAATGGAAAGGGTAAATTTTATTTGTTGCTCCCGCCTTGCCCTTTCCTCTGCCTTCCACCTTGCCCTTTTCTCTGCCTTCCGCCTTGCCCTTTCCTCTGCCTCTCTTTCTGCTTCATCTCTCGGTAAATAAATAAGGGCTGCGTCGAGTGCTCCCTTTGCAATGGGAGTGACCGTATCCTTTCCTTCAAAATCCCTCCAGTGTGCAAGCAAGAACACGCCTTCTCCTTTCAGTGTATACGCAGCCTCCAGTAGTATTTTCGTCTCTCGGCATAACGGGAATTCCGCTATTGTGCACAATAACGTTTCACCGTTGGAAAAAAGCATGGGGTTCGTAAGAAACATCTCCATAGAGACGTCCTCATTGGCGTCCACAACGCCCCTGCCGCCAAGAAAATTACGAAGGAATTCATTCAGCCTCATGCTGGTGATGCGTTCCTTTCCCTCCAGCAGTACATCCTCCACCCGACTGTCAAGTCTCCAATTTGGTTGCTGCCTTTTCCCCACTCCTCTGCGAGTCGCAGCGGGTTGATCGGTGTCAGTATGGGACTCCGGCCTCGTTCTCTTCCGACAATCCCCTTGCGGCACAGTGGGCGCTCGAATCTCCACATTGCCACCTTGTACACTCTCCGGCCTTCCAGGCATCGTTTCTCCTTGTCTTTCTTAGTTGGATTTGAGTAGATCCAAACAATAACCACCCAACGTGGAGAATGAGAAAAAGAAAGACAATAGGCACAGTCATGAATCGAGGCCACAAACAGAGACTCA
>NW_909274.1:0-1056 GCF_000209065.1 Trypanosoma cruzi | reverse complement strand
GGCTGATGGTGGCGCTGCCGCCGCCGTTTCGGTGGGCACGCGACCCGCAGCTCTGCACGCACCTGAGCTTTGTGCCGGTGTCGACGGCGCAGCCGCTCGGGTTTGGCGGTCCGTGGGGAGCGATGCTGCGCAACGCGACGTGGGTGCGCAACGCGACGAATCCGTCCACCGTCCTGGAGCTGGCTGTGCCCGTGCACCGCGCCTACTTCATTGCTGCCGACGAAACGATAGTCATTCGCTGCGACGCTGCGGCTGTGTCCGGCGGCTGCAAGGGTGTGCTGCTTGGGTCCTTCACGATCAGGTCGAACACGCTGCCCGCTGCAGCCAGCGCTCTCTCGGCGATCACCGGCGTTGTTGCGGGTGCGACGGCTGTTGCCGTGGTGGTGACCGGCGGGCTGGGCTCCGTCCTGGAGATGCAGGCACTCGGCGTGTTTGCGAGGATGCCATGCGCCTCGGCACAGGAGCGTGCGAGCACCGCTGCGCTGCCGTACTTCCTGTCGGTGTTCGCTGCCCTTGACCCGCTGTGGATGGTGGTGGGCAACGCGCTGCTCGCCGCTGTGTTCGGGTGCGTGCACTGCGGTGTGACGGCGGCCTTCCAGCGGTGGCGTGGCGTGGACACGGCGACTGCGTGGGCTGCGATGCGCTTCCCGAGCCTGACGTACGTCGTGGCGCACGCGATGCACCTCGGCATTTTCTTTGGCTCCGTTCTTGCACTGGCGATGCCCGGTGCCCGCGTGCAGCACCGCGTGGTTGGTGTCGTTGGAGTGCTGTACGGTGTGGCGTTCCCTGCTGGCGTGTGCTACTTGATTGCCCGCCACGTGGGCGTGAGCTTCACGAAGTACTGGCAGTTTTCGAGGAAGCCGCTGCCCGAGCGCCTGCTGTACCCCGTCGGGTATTGGCACCCCGCGGCGCAGCAGCGGATGTACGGCGGCATGCTGACGAACATGAGGGGCAGCCACGTGTACTGGTGCGTGTTCCAGCTGTCGGTGCTGTGTGTGGTGTGCCTGATTGCGGCTGTGCACCCGCCCGTGGGAGGCTGCGACGTCCAGTACTTCT
>NW_909273.1:0-1056 GCF_000209065.1 Trypanosoma cruzi | reverse complement strand
CGTCCCAGGCTGATGGTGCTCACCTCGGACAAGGCATGGCCGTACTCGTGGCCGTTGGGGCCGTCCATTCTTGGCTGCTATGTGAACTGTGAGGTGGATCGAGTGTGGCAGACCGTCAAGGGCAATCTGACCGAGTGGTTCAGCACTCGCGGTGAGAACAACTTTACGCCTGGGCGGCGTGTGTTGATTGGGATGCCCGGGATTGGGAAGTCGATGGCCGCCGGTTCGTACCTCCTCTACCAGCTGCTGCACTACGATGCGGAGAAACTCCCTGTGGTTGCGTACAGTGTTGCGGAACAAACATTTCTGTTTGACAAGATCACCAAAACGGCGCTAAATTACGTTGGTGAAAGCACGTTTTTGAAGGCTGTGGAGGAATTTTCTGGGCGTGGGATGAGGGGGTATTTCATCCACAACGTGGCCGAGCCTATTCATGAACCGTCTGTTCGTTTGCTTCCCAGGGGATGGTGCATGATTGTGGTGGCACCACCAGAAGAGAGTGCCCGCAGAGGATGCAAGAAGCAGTTGAGGGGCAGGCGGATCATAATGAGTTGCCCACAGGAGAGCGATGTGAAGGCAATGTGCGTGTGGAAGAAGCGCGATCAGTCAGCTGAGGCGCAGGTGGAATACTGGCAGGATGTAAGAGGCTACATGGATGGGATGGGATCCATCCTCCGCGACCTGTTCAGTGAGAGAGATACTAATGCACGCCTTTCCGCTGCGAGGGAGCCGTGGAATGGATTGCCTCATCAAATGCTCATGAACACGTTGGCGTGAAAAGTGGGGAAATGCGGTACAGTGATGGTCCGTCGCACAAACCCCTGAAGATCATTTGGGTGATGGGGCATAAAGGGAACGGGATATTCCTCGACACTGCGGTCCCCACTGCGAGCGGGCGCAAAATATTGATTTGTTTGGTAACGATGACACCGCCGGCCGATGTCTTGAAGCTCTTAATGCATGGCGAGGAATGCATTTTGTGGAGGTCGCTGGATGTGTTTGGCGCGGTCGCACCCAAGAATGGGGGCGCTGTGGAGTGGATCCACCCTAAGCTCA
>NW_909272.1:0-1056 GCF_000209065.1 Trypanosoma cruzi | reverse complement strand
ATTTTATGGGGGCATACCGGTGTCATTGTGCGTTGCAGAATTATCCTGTGCAATCCCGTCCAACGCGGGTCCTATTATGTGGGTGAATGTTTCATGTGCCTCGTGGTTTACATTTTGTACTGTCATATGGACGGCTTTTTTAAATTTTGTTGACAACAGCATATATCCGACAGTTCTTGCAGATTATTGCGCAACGCTTCTGCATCTCAATTTTTTTGAAAAAACTCTTATAAAAGTGTGTTTTTTGGGCATATGTGCAATAATAAATATTGTGGGGGTTCAAGTCGTCGGAACATTAAGTGTAGGAGTGATGTTGGTGACCCTTCTACCCTTTCTCTTGATGTTTCTCTTGCAGCTTCCTTATGGGTTTGATTGGGAGCGAATAGGTTACGTTCCAGAGAATATCAATTGGTCAGTATTTCTCCCTGTTGTTGCTTGGAATTTTTCCGGGTTTGACAGCGCGGGTAATGTCATTGAGGAAGTAAGCAATCCTAATCCAACCTTTATTCGGGCTCTTGGACTCATGATTATTTCTGCCCTGGCCACGTACATTCCTCCTATATTAGTGGGAGCCAGTGCTGAGGCTTTGGCGGAAACGCCATTTGATGAGTGGGATAATGGCTTTTGGGTGAAGGTGGGGGAGGCCGTTGGTGGGTATGCGATGGCTGTTGTAGTGACTGTTGGGGGCGTTATTTCAACAGTGGGGCTCATGACAACACTTTTGGCAACAACTTCTCGCTCTTTGGCGGGCATGGGGACACTCAACGCATTTCCATATTTGTCTGGATGGTTGTCACAGTATGACCCCAACTATGGGACACCGATTAATGCCACACTTGTTAACGCAGTCGTTACTTGTCTTCTTTCTGTGTTTTTTTCCTTTCAAACTTTAGTGGAGCTGGACCAAATTTTATATTGTTTGCGCCTTATTGCGATTCTTGTTGTGTTCTTGGAACTTCGGTTTAAGCAGCCTTTTCTAGAGCGTCCTTACAGGGCCCCAGGAGGCCTCATTGCGGCGTCACTTTGGGGTGGTGTGCCGATTGCGTTCAGTGTTGT
>NW_909271.1:0-1056 GCF_000209065.1 Trypanosoma cruzi | reverse complement strand
TCATTTCGCTTCCCCCACTCTCAGTGCAGTGCTCGTGCCACGAGCAGCCACCGTCACGGGCGCACCGCACCACAGCACGCAGGCAGCACACAACAGCACCACACGGCTAGCCATCATCACATCCAGTAGAGCCACCTAACACTGTGGAGCCGCCCTGCAAGAGCATGGGAGAGCAAAAAGAAACAAGGCCGCTACACCTCACACAGCCACCGCACAAAAACAAACGGCAGCAGCAGCAGCGCACAAAACATTACGCAGATGGAATCAGTACCAAACCAAAACACGCACACAGTCCCGCAAAACAAGAGTTAAACAATAAATGAAAAAAGAAGATTAAAAAAACACACAAGGCCCAAGTGCGCATGCATATGAGTGTGTCTGATGCGTCCAACGTGACGGATGTGGGAACAACGCAGAGCACACAGCACGGCAGCAGAAGCAAAAAAAGCAAAAAACAATCACCATTTTATATTACATGGTATGTCGGATTAATAAAGAGGAGCACCAATCACTGCAGTTGTGTGCCGGCACTCACAGCCCACACTTCCCCTCAGCACAGACTGCTGTAAGCCAGCACGGACACCGCGAGCACCAGCGGGGCATAAACCCACGCAGGGCTGCTGGGACTGCCGTCAATTTTGCGAAGAAGTGGCGGTGCGCGGGTGGTCCTCGTAGTTGGCGCCTCTGTAGTCGTAATGCTTGGCGCCTCCGTGGTAGTGGTGGTCGCAGTTGGTGCTTGTGTAGTGGTCGTCGTGGTCGTAGTCGTTGTAGTTGTTGTCGTCGTAGTGGTAGTCGTGGTGGTAGTCGTTGTGGTCGTCGTCGTTGTGGTCGTAGTGGTGGTGGTAGAATTGTTCTTAACATTAGCACTCGCTGGCACACACACGGACGGGCAGCAGCACAAGGCGAGCACCAGCAGGGCGCACAGCAGACGGCACGTCATCATCATCGTGAGTGTGGTCGTTCAGTGGTGTGGAGCTGATCTGCACAGTGAGGAAAATGGAGAGCAACAGAGGAGAAGAGAGGTGCGGCAGACACACACGGAGGGCAAACCACACA
>NW_909270.1:0-1056 GCF_000209065.1 Trypanosoma cruzi | reverse complement strand
AACAAAAAATTAAAAAATTAAAAAAGAAAAGAAAAAAAAAAAGAACAAACAAACACAAGACTCCAGTGTACTTGCACATGAGTGTGTCTGGGTTGCGTTCAACGTGACGGATGTGGAGAAGCAACGCGGTGCACACAGCAGGGCAGCGTAAGCAAATGAAGCAAAACACAACCATTACTTTCTATTATTATTTACATCGGACCACAGTAGAGATGCACATGTCCCCGTGATTGAGTGCTGGCACGCACAGCCCGCATACACCTCTTCAGCCCACAGTGGTGTACGCCAGCGCGGATACACCGAGCAGCAGCGGGGCACACACCCACGCAGAGCTGCTGAGGCTGCCGTCGATTTCGCGAAGAGGTGACGGTGCGCGGGTGGTCGTCGTGGTTGGCGCCTCTGTAGTCGTAGTAGTGGTGGTAGTCGTGGTCGTCGTCGTTGTTGGCGCCTCTGTATTCATGGCCGTAATACTTAGTGCCTTTGTTGTAGTGGTTGTTATCGTTGTTGGTGCCTGTGTTGTGGTCGTTGTCGTAGTCGTCTCGGCAGGATCTTCGGCTTCCTGACTTGCTTCTTCTGCGGATTGTCCTGTGCTGATTTCTGGTCCTGGAGTACCGTCAGGACCATGATTTTGTAACGTGTTAGACACGTCACCTGATTCCCGACCTGCAGCGGTCAAGGCTGTTCCCGCTCCGGCATCTCTTCCCAGGTCCGCAACGGACCCATTACCTAACGACCCTGGCTGACTTGTCCCCTGTGTTAGTGCCACCGATGGAGGGGACTGTGGTCTCGCGGCGACAGCTGCCTTAGCTTCAGTATGCTCAGTAGACTCTGCCGCGCACACGTACGGGCAGCAGCACAGGACGAGCAGCAACAGGGCGCACAGCAGACGGCACGTCATCATCGTGAGTGTGGTCGTTCAGTGGTGTGGAGCTGATCTGCACAGTGAGGGACATGGAGAGCAACAGGGGAGACGAGAGGTGCGGCAGACACACACACAGAGGGCACACCACATGAGGAGAGAGCAGCAGCCAGGCATGCACCGTACGCCGCACACAC
>NW_909269.1:0-1056 GCF_000209065.1 Trypanosoma cruzi | reverse complement strand
GGTGGTGGTAGTGAAATGGACCGCAGCGTCGCCGAGCCCATTGGGACGGTAGAGCAGGTACGGAATGCGTACCAAATCACCGAGCAGGGCGTGGAGGAGTTAATGCATCCTCCCTCGTGGCGTACACCGTTTCGTAACGACTTTGCGGAAGAAAGACTGGAGGAACTCAGGCAGGCGCCTTTTAAACGGGAGAATTGGGTGTCCCTCATCCAGGGACGCTACACACCGAAGCTTAAACGATTTGGATACACGCAGCACACCACGATGGATGACTTTGAGACGAAGGAGTACAAAGATCGCCTGCTCTCAAAGCAGTTTTTTCATAACCCACAGGCCTTTGAAGTCATCCCAGACCGTCGCGATCGTGCCGTGACGTTCGGTGGAAAATGGGAGTATCAACGCACACATGGCCTCCCCACGGTAGATCGTAATGAGTTAGAGAATGGTTGGAGCGAGGTGGAAGCGGTGACGGATGCGGAAATGCATGTGATTGAGCAGGCACTGCGAGATATCAGCGGACGAAGGCCAGGGAACTTTATTAAGTCGCCCACGAAGAAAAACACGTTGCAATTAAACGAGAGTTGGTGGGAGCCTCTGGAGTTTGGGTGGGAGCAGCACAACAAGGAGCAGAAGGCGTTGGTTGACCCGACAGAGCAGCGTCTTATCGATAGTGCGAGCCTCCCATTTGGAGGGAAAATCCCACCTTTTGGGACGACAATTGGTATTGGGGAACGCATACGTGAAATCGCGGAGGATTACGCGAAGGGGTTTGGATTGGGGCCACATGGACACTCCCCCTCACATGACACCTGTCAATACAACACACTCAATGCTGAGGAAGATCGGGTGCGAGAATTGGGCTACAAGGATGCACTTGTCCGTCTGTTTGACGAGAAGATGGCGGACAAAGATGTGCATCAATGGGCCGTGGAACAGTGTGCCGATGGGGAGGCAGATGTGCGACAGCTGCTGCTCTCGCTGCATGAGTGGCGTGAACGAGGACGGCCGCCCTCCCTAATGTTGTTGCAGGTGCTTTCGAAATATCTGAGCAGGAGA
>NW_909268.1:0-1056 GCF_000209065.1 Trypanosoma cruzi | reverse complement strand
GTGAGTAAGGTTGCTGAGAAAATGGTACTGAAGAGATTGCTTTGGGTGTGGACGCCCGCACCCCCCACCCAGTATGCATATCGTAGTGTGCGTACTACGACGATGCAGCTGGCACACCTGATACACAAAGTGGAGCATAATAGAAATCACTATTTCCAAGTGAGCCTTCCCAAGAAGAGCGGTATTGGCAATCAACTCCGCCACAGACCCCATCGGACCCTGCTGGTGCTGGTTGATTTCAACAAGGCTTTTGACTCCATAGACCATCGAGTCCTCAGTCGCTTGCTGGCTAATATTCCGGGGGTGGATTGTAGAAGGTGGCTTAGAAACCTTCTATGTGGTCGCTACGCGAAGACACGAGTTGGCCACAGACAAAGCGATCGGCGTCCCATGCTGCGAGGAGTTCCTCAGGGGTCCGTGCTGGGACCATATTTGTTCTCCCTTTACGCACACCCACTTCTCAATCTGCTGAACAGCTTTGCGGGTGTCACAGCAGACATGTATGCGGACGACCTCTATTATCGTCAAGGGGCAGTCCCGGGAAGACGCCATTCCCACTGCCAACATGTTTCTTCAAAAACTGCATGCGTGGAGTCAGGAAAATGGCCTGGCCATCAACCCGTCAAAGTGTGAAGCTGCTTGGTTCACACTTTCCACGCACACGGAGTCAGATTGTGTTCGTGAAGGAAAGTGGCCCCTGGTAGTGGCTGGATGTCAAATCCCAGTCATGACCATGGGGGCATCGCGAACTACGAAGCTTCTCGGCATGGATCTCGATCCACGACTGACGCTAAATGTGGCGGCCACCAAGCAATGCGCTGCCACTTCGCAACGGATATCGCAGCTATGCTGCATAGCGCACAAAGAGGCGGGACCATCTCCACATGACCTACGCACGTTCGTCATTGGATACGGTGCTCCAAATTACGCTATGGCAGCGAGCTCATATGGGCAGTAGCGACGGATTCAGCGAAGAATGAGATGCAGAAGACGCACGCAACCCTAGCACGCACTGTCCGCGGAGTTCCGAGCACTGTTGACCCGGAATCCGCACTG
>NW_909267.1:0-1056 GCF_000209065.1 Trypanosoma cruzi | reverse complement strand
TCTTACCAGCGCGTCTAGCTATACAGTGCCATCTGAGTGCCGAAGAGGTGGTCGAGCAACGACAAAAGTTTCCTGCTATGAAGCAACTGCCATTGAGAGAACTTTCCGAGGCGAAGGTCCTGTTCAATGCCCAGCCGTTGGCGCACAGCCAAGGTGCCTGGACATTCTAGAAGCAGATGGTGCAAGGTTTCCTGCGGGCCGATTGGCGTGCTTGTGGAAGCTGGCTGATCCTGCGGCAGCAGAGATCGCCTCCTGGCACTGCTGTTTCGATGCCGTGTGGCGTCTGGGTTGTGTGCGCAGCGACTTCTGTGCTGTGCGGTGCTTCTCCGTGTGGGGAAAACCATGTCACAGAAATCACATTTGAGCTCGGGAAGCGGTGGAGGATGTTCCGGATGAAATGACCGACAGTGACTGACGAGATTCGAGAATCCCGTCAATGTAGAATCACAGTGCGGACATTTCTCCTTCCGACGGCGTGTGAGGGTCCGTCTCCTTACTGGAGAGACGTCTTCCTCCCTCGCCGACGGGGGAACAGTGTCCGTCCCCGGTGCAGTTGGATCGTTGTTAGAGCGCATATATGCAGACTGTTCCGGTGAGATGTTGCAGAATCGGCATTGGTTCGTGCAATCTCTCACGGCCCAGTATAGTCGGCCCCAGAGCTCAGATTCCCCGCACCTTGCCCTTGCGAGGTGAACCAGTTCTTGACGGTGGAGAACTTCCTGAGTGATCAGGTCCTTACCGCTGAGATCTGATGGCCTTGTGCCGCAAAGCAAGTAGCGGTGAGTGTCTTGACGAATGGTACTACGCCACTTGTTGGTGAGCTGGGTAGTCAAACATGTCGGCAGATCCGTATGCCATAAAGGTGCGATTCCCTGCTCCGTGTATTGTCCACTTTCCATAGTCTGCGTCGCATACTGATCTGCAAGCTCGTTAGCATGTACTCCACAATGTCCGTAACAAAACTGCAGCTGCACGGACCAGCCGGCACGCGTCAGTGTCAAGAGACGCTGCCAGATCCGATCCTCCGTCCAGTCTGTCTGACTGAGCGGGCCCTTG
>NW_909266.1:0-1056 GCF_000209065.1 Trypanosoma cruzi | reverse complement strand
GAGGGAGAAGGAGCTGCTGCGCGGGCGGACGGGGATCAGACGACGGGTGGACTGTCTGCTGGGCGGCGGGCCTGCGGTGGCTCCCTGCGTCGTGCGGGACGCTCCTGGTCCCATCCGAGAGAAGTGCGCGCCGCTTCTTGTGGCGACGGTGTGTGCGGCGTGCTGGGCGGCGCACCGGTTGTTTGTGGACGACACCTTCGTTTGGTGCGTGTTCTCGCGGAGGGCGTTGTTGGTGGTGGATGCCAGCAGGAGCTGTGCGCACTGGCAATGCGGGCTACTTCATCGTGGTGCCAGAGCCGGTCGCCCTGTATTATCCGGGGAAGCCAAGAGCCAGCAATGCTGCCCTCATGGGATTGTTGTTGCTGACGCAGGGCTGACGGCATCGACCAGCGCCCGGACCAGCCGCGTATTACTGGGGCACACAGTTGTAACACCACGAGGTCTGGGGGCAGGTGTTGCCGTGCCGTCTGCGGTCCATCGGATTTGTTTGAGAAAACACGAGAAAAAAGAAAAACATATTGTGTACGCGTCCTTCGGGCGTGAGACAGGTTTTCATGGGTGGGTGTTTTTTTTTATTTTTTGTTTGGCGAGTCACATATTGGAAGCTAATACAGCGTCCAGAACGGTTTTATCATTGCGGTAATTATTGAAAGGCGGAGCGCACTTCTTACCACGCCGGCGTATTCGGACGAAAATACGAAGCAAAAGGTTGCGTGCATGGTTGGCAACCGACATGCAACGCATTTATGATTTTGACTCTCAATATTCACTGCGGGTGGTGACGTTATCTCCAGTGTCCGGCTTTATGGCGTTGGCAACGGATTTATTTCACTGTTGGAGAAAAGGTCTGAAGGAGTGTCACACATTCTTGCTTCTGTGCGCCTGACTGAGCAGATGAACTGGATAGTGGATGTGGAGAGGAGCCGGAAGGAAGTGGACACCGCCCTACGGACTTGCAGGCCCAATGGCAAGGTTGATCTGCGTACAAAACGTGTGCGTAATTGTCCTGCTTCCAATGAGGGGCTTGTTAGCTGTTTGGTAACTTAACCGGTACCG
>NW_909265.1:0-1056 GCF_000209065.1 Trypanosoma cruzi | reverse complement strand
TTTTCGAGCGGCTGCTGCACCACACGCTGTGGTCTAAATTTCTGTTTCGTTTATGAATGGTGGTGGTCAGAGACACTCTCTGTCAATGTCTGTTTGCGTGTTCACACACTGGACACCAAACAACCCTGAACTATCCGCTGCTTGGAGGAATTTCGCGAGATCTTGCCCACAGGGGTGCTGCACTCGGCGGATCGTTTTCGAGCGGCTGCTGCACCACACGCTGTGGTCTAAATTTTTGTTTCGAATTATGAATGGTGGTGGTCAGAAACACTCTCTGTCAATGTCTGTTTGCGTGTTCACACACTGGACGCCAAACAACCCTGAACTATCCGCTGCTTGGAGGAATTTCGCGAGATCTTGCCCACAGGGGTGCTGCACTCGGCGGATCGTTTTCGAGCGGCTGCTGCACCACACGCTGTGGTCTAAATTTCTGTTTCGAATTATGAATGGTGGTGGTCAGAGACACTCTCTGTCAATGTCTGTTTGCGTGTTCACACACTGGACACCAAACAACCCTGAACTATCCGCTGCTTGGAGGAATTTCGCGAGATCTTGCCCACAGGGGTGCTGCACTCGGCGGATCGTTTTCGAGCGGCTGCTGCACCACACGCTGTGGTCTAAATTTTTGTTTCGAATTATGAATGGTGGTGGTCAGAAACACTCTCTGTCAATGTCTGTTTGCGTGTTCACACACTGGACACCAAACAACCCTGAACTATCCGCTGCTTGGAGGAATTTCGCGAGATCTTGCCCACAGGGGTGCTGCAGTCGGCGGATCGTTTTCGAGCGGCTGCTGCACCACACGCTGTGGTCTAAATTTCTGTTTCGAATTATGAATGGTGGTGGTCAGAGACACTCTCTTTCAATGTCTGTTTGCGTGTTCACACACTGGATGCCAAACAACCCTGAACTATCCGCTGCTTGGAGGAATTTCGCGAGATCTTGCCCACAGGGGTGCTGCACTCGGCGGATCGTTTTCGAGCGGCTGCTGCACCACACGCTGTGGTCTAAATTTCTGTTTCGAATTATGAATGGTGGTGGTCAGAGACACTCTCT
>NW_909264.1:0-1056 GCF_000209065.1 Trypanosoma cruzi | reverse complement strand
CTTTTTGTCGGTGATTGTGCTTCGGTGGGGACCGTCTGTGAACGGATGCCTCTGTGTGCCACTGTGTTCATTGGCTGTGGTTTCTGTCTTTTTTTTCTCTGACCGAGCAGTTAGAGATACTTTGGCTTGGCCAGCACAACTATCGTTTCAAGGTGTTAGTGATTAATTGCAGTATTGGGACTAGTAGTGGTGGGATATCGATCTATCGGAATAGTGTCTCTTGATTTGCCATTTGTAGAAAGGGATCTGCGAAGCAGGAGCTACGGTCGACGGGGCGAGTGCAATACACCGCGACAGCTCTATCGTTATCTGTTTGGTTTGTGGATGTGGTCTGCGGTGGGTGCGTGTCCGCGCGGCCGGCACCGTGTGCGGCGCAGGGCCGCTGCGGCTGTGCGTGCGGCGCTGTTTTTGGTGTTGGCGCTGGTGGCGGTGGCTGTGTGGCTGCCTGCGGTGCATGCGGTGGTGTTGCGACTGCGGGGCGGCACGGTGGACAGAGCCATCACGGTTGGCCGCGCCGTGGACACGGTGCTGATGGACGGTGTGTCCATCACGAACGGCGTGGCTGTTGTGTTTGACGTGCCGGCGATGCTTCCCGGCGCGCTGCGCATCGAACTGAGGAACTGCGTGTGCGACGGCGGTGCGCAGATTTACGTGCGGGGCGACAGCGGTGAGCCGGCGAGTGACCGGAGCCTGGAGGTGAGTGTGAGCGGGCTGTCCGGGAGCTACTGCTCGCTCGTGTTTGTGCACAACCTGCCGGCACACACGAACGTGACGGTCCGTGACTCGACGATTGTGACGGCGGGGCCGATGCGCTACTCGCAGCTGAGTGGGCTGATGGACGCGGTGGCGTCGCCGCTTGTGCTGCAGGCGACGTCGCTGTTGCAGTCGCAGCTGCGTGTGAGCAACACTGTGCTGAGGTCGTTGCAGGCGGGCGGGTCTGCGGTGCACGTTGGCGGCGGTGTGGACCTGCTGTCGAGCGCGGTTGTGCTTGACGGCGTGTTGCTGGAGGCGTCGGGTGGTCCGACCGCGTCCGCGATGCATGTGGCGTCCTCGTCG
>NW_909263.1:0-1056 GCF_000209065.1 Trypanosoma cruzi | reverse complement strand
CACGCCGCGCCACCGTTGGAAGGCAGCCGTCACACCGCAGTGCACGCACCCGAACACAGCGGCGAGCAGCGCGTTGCCCACCACCATCCACAGCGGGTCAAGGGCAGCGAACACCGACAGGAAGTACGGCAGCGCAACGGTGCTCGCACGCTCCTGCGCCGAGGCACATGACATCCTCGCAAACACGCCGAGTGCCTGCATCTCAAGGACGGAGCCCAGCCCGCCGGTCACCACCACGGCAACAGCCGCCGCACCCGCAACAACGCCGGTGATCGCCGAGAGGGCACTGGCAACGGCGGGCAGCGTGTTCGACCTGATCGTGAAGGACCCAAGCAGCACACCCTTGCAGCCGCCAGACACCGCCACAGCGTCGCAGCGAATGACTAGCGTCTCGTCGGCAGCAATGAAGTAACCGCGGTGCACGGGCACAGCCAGCTCCAGGACGGTGGACGGATTCGTCGCGTTGTGCACCCACGTCGCGTTACGCAGCATCGCTCCCCACGGACCGCCAAACCCGCTCGGCTGCGCCGTCGACACCGGCACAAAGCTCAGGTGCGTGCCGAGCTGCAGGTCGCTTGCCCACCGAAACGGCGGCGGCAGCGCCACCATCAGCCGCGTCGGGACGGCGCTCCCACCGCCGCGGATGTCGTGCTGCGTCAGGATCCCTCCAGCCGCCGTCGTCGTCACAGCGAGCGTCGGGCACGCCACGTCGCTCCACCACGGCGTGCTGCTCACCGACGCCGTCGAGGTCCGTGTGGGCGACAGCGCCACCGTCTCCGTCACCTGCAGCGTCTCCGTCGTCCCGTACTGCGTCGGACTGTAGTGCGTCGGCGTCGGCGTCGGTGTCCACGTTGGCGTCAGGCTACGCGTCTCCGTCAGCGTCGCCGTGTGGCTCAGCGGCGGGGCGGGCGTGCGGTTGCACCCGTCCACGTGCGGCAGGTACACCGGCAGGCAGTCGCGCCCGTACCCGCCATCAGCACAGCGGCAGACGCACGACCCCGACATCGCCCTCGTCGCAGCAGCAAAGCAGCTCACGTCGGCGTCGCACACGCCACA
>NW_909262.1:0-1056 GCF_000209065.1 Trypanosoma cruzi | reverse complement strand
AGCAGCGTGAGCAGCAACGACGAGAGAATCTCAGACGCCATGAGGAGCAGAAAAAACTGAAAAGGATTGAAGGAGCAGCGGGCTGAAGAATGGGAAAAGAAGGTGCAACAACGGCAACGAGATGCGTGCGCAGAGGCAGAGGCACGCGGTCGGAAGGTTGAGGAACGTATTCAACAAAGTGTACATCTACGTGAAGAGAAGCGAGAGATGTTGCGCCAGAAGCTTGAGAAACAAGAGCAGAAAATAAAAGAGGCTCGTCAGCGCAAGGAGCGTGAGGCGGATACCAAGCCTACCATCAAGGAGCTCATGCCATTCATCTCACCGCAAGAAGAGGAGCAATTGGCACAGAAATTGGCAAAAGTTGTGGCTGTCACTGCGCGCCAAGGGAAGAGTTATATGGAAATTTACCAGAAGGAAAGCACAATGAGTGCAAAGGATTTGAATCGGAGCAAATTGCGGTCTATTATCAGTCGTCTTGGCTCAACCACATCATCCGCTTCATTGGTTCAATGTCGTCAATCGCTTCATGACCTGCTGGGTATGACGGAGTTCGCGGATGTGGATCATGAATATGTACGATATTTTAACAGTTATGAGAGTTTTGCCCGCGTTATGATGGATTCTCGCCGGACGAGTGATATGGTGACTTTCCGTTTGGCCCATAATGCGCTAATACGTTTTCTTACTGATGCTAATGAGGGGAAAAAACATGTACTGATGTTTATTCGATCAGGCAACCTTGCACCGCTTTTACTCTGCATCCGTGATGAGATAAAAGGCCTAAAGCGTCACAGTCACTCTATTCCACTTGCAGCCTCACTTGAAATATTACAACTTTGTTTTGAACGTATTGCCATAGATGCTCAGACGAATGTCAAACTTATTACGGTGAGGGACCAGTTGTTGGCCGATCTGGATGCGGCAGGAATCGATAGGTACTGTGTCGCAGTCACACGGGCATGTACAGAAGAGGAAGATTTAGAGGTTGTCTACAGTGCGACACGGCTTATACATTCTCAGGTTTCCATTTTGAGTAAAAAGAAGGGCGATTGTCCC
>NW_909261.1:0-1056 GCF_000209065.1 Trypanosoma cruzi | reverse complement strand
AGCTCGCGAATTCCTCCAGCAGCGGATAGTTCAGGGTTGTTTGGTGTCCAGTGTGTGAACACGCAAACAGATAGTGACAGAGAGTGTCTCTGACTCCCACCATTCATAATTGGAAACAAAAATTTGGACCACAACGTGTGATGCAGCAGCCGCTCGAAAACGATCAGCCGAGTGCAGCACCCTCGTGGGCAAGAGCTCGCGAAATTCCTCCAAGCAGCGGATAGTTCAGGGTTGTTTGGTGTCCAGTGTGTGAACACGCAAACAGATAGTGACAGAGAGTGTCTCTGACTCCCACCATTCATAATTGGAAACAAAAATTTAGACCACAATGTGTGATGCAGCAGCCGCTCGAAAACGATCAGCTGAGTGCACCACCCGTGTGGGCAAGAGCTCGCAAAATTCCTCCAAGCAGCGGATAGTTCAGGGTTGTTTGGTGTCCAGTGTGTGAACACGCAAACAGATAGTGACAGAGAGTGTCTCTGACTCCCACCATTCATAATTGGAAACAAAAATTTAGACCACAACGTGTGATGCAGCAGCCGCTCGAAAACGATCAGCTGAGTGCACCACCCGTGTGGGCAAGAGCTCGCAAAATTCCTCCAAGCAGCGGATAGTTCAGGGTTGTTTGGTGTCCAGTGTGTGAACACGCAAACAGATAGTGACAGAGAGTGTCTCTGACTCCCACCATTCATAATCGGAAACAAAAATTTAGACCACAACGTGTGATGCAGCAGCCGCTCGAAAACGATCAGCCGAGTGCAGCACTCTCGTGGGCAAGAGCTCGCGAAATTCCTCCAAGCAGCGGATAGTTCAGGGTTGTTTGGTGTCCAGTGTGTGAACACGCAAACAGATAGTGACAGAGAGTGTCTCTGACTCCCACCATTCATAATCGGAAACAAAAATTTGGACCACAACGTGTGATGCAGCAGCCGCTCGAAAACGATCAGCCGAGTGCAGCACCCTCGTGGGCAAGAGCTCGCGAAATTCCTCCAAGCAGCGGATAGTTCAGGGTTGTTTGGTGTCCAGTGTGTGAACACGCAAACAGATATTGACAGA
>NW_909260.1:0-1056 GCF_000209065.1 Trypanosoma cruzi | reverse complement strand
GCCGCCCTGCCGCCACATAATTCCAAAGGAAATCACTCAGCCTCACGTTGGTGCTGCTCATGGTCCACTACGGCCACACTTTACTCCCCACCACATGTCGAGCTGCAGCGTCGGAACCATCACAAGAGCCACGGCGAGGTGCCATCACAACACCCGTGCGGTGAAGCATCCCACTCGCACCGCCCAACTGCGGCCAGCAGGTGCCGCTGGCTCCAAAGGACACTCGCGGCTGTTTCGTCCCGCAGTTCCAATGGCGTTGGGCGTGGCACTCGCATGGCGGGACGGTCGGTGCGCCATGCAGCCGCACTGCAACGCCTGTAGGTGAAGCAGCCGGGGCCCACCGCCTCCGCAGCAACGCGACGTGCAACCAACCCCAACACCGCCACATTATCGCCCTTTTTTATTTCATTTTATTCACGTTGTCGGTCTGTTTGCCTCATCACCGACACAAAAAATAAGTGCACACCTCCACAAAAGAGAAGGAACAAAGAGAAAAGGAAGCACGATGCCACCGTCCCGCCGCGGGTCAACACTCTCCTCCACCCACCACCATTGCCGCACAGGGGACCGCAGTCACATCGCAGAGTCAGCACCACAATGTGCACCACACCATCGTGCAGTGAACGATGGGCCGCACGCGGCCACGCAGCGCACCGCTCCATTTTCCCACCACTCAAGTGTTGCGTGCCCACACAAAGTAGCAAACAGAATCAGAGTGCATAGAAACCCTATCAATCCCCCTCACTCGCTGAAGTACTTTACTTCGCATGGAGTGGCATTTAAGCACACAGCAGCAGTATCAGGCTGCATGGAATATCCCTGCCAACCCTGTGAAAAGACACAACAACTCTGCGGAGTAAAAGTGGCAGCTCCTCGGTGTTGCCCGCAGTTCACATGGCAGGAAGAATTCCACGCACGCATAGTTCCGGACACCTCGCTGTTTGAGTGCCCAACAGAACATGTGAAGAAAAACACTGCGCGCAAGATGGAATTAAATACGTGAAAAGGTTGGACTGCTTTCTCCGATGGCGTTGGCGAGCAGTCCACACAATCCAA
>NW_909259.1:0-1056 GCF_000209065.1 Trypanosoma cruzi | reverse complement strand
GTGATGCAGCAGCCGCTCAAAAACGATCAGCCGAGTGCAGCACCCTCGTGGGCAAGAGCTCGCGAAATTCCTCCAAGCAGCGGATAGTTCAGGGTTGTTTGGTGTCCAGTGCACGAACACGCAAACAGATAGTGACAGAGTGTGTCTCTGACTCCCACCATTCATAATTGGAAACAAAAATTTAGACCACAACGTGTGATGCAGCAGCCCCTCGAAAACGATCAGCCGAGTGCAGCACCCTTGTGGGCAAGAGCTCGCGAAATTCCTCCAAGCAGCGGATAGTTCAGGGTTGTTTGGTGTCCAGTGCACGAACACGCAAACAGATAGTGACAGAGTGTGTCTCTGACTCCCACCATTCATAATTGGAAACAAAAATTTAGACCACAACGTGCGATGCAGCAGCCCCTCGAAAACAATCAGCCGAGTGCAGCACCCTCGTGGGCAAGAGCTCGCGAAATTCCTCCAAGCAGCGGATAGTTCAGGGTTGTTTGGTGTCCAGTGCACGAACACGCAAACAGATAGTGACAGAGAGTGCCTCTGACTCCCACCATTCATAATTGGAAACAAAAATTTAGACCACAACGTGTGATGCAGCAGCCGCTCGAAAACGATCAGCCGAGTGCAGCACCCTCGTGGGCAAGAGCTCGCGAAATTCCTCCAAGCAGCGGATAGTTCAGGGTTGTTTGGTGTCCAGTGTGTGAACACGCAAACAGATAGTGACAGAGTGTGTCTCTGACTCCCACCATTCATAATTGGAAACAAAAATTTAGACCACAACGTGTGATGCAGCAGCCGCTCGAAAACGATCAGCCGAGTGCAGCACCCTTGTGGGCAAGAGCTCGCGAAATTCCTCCAAGCAGCGGATAGTTCAGGGTTGTTTGGTGTCCAGTGCACGAACACGCAAACAGATAGTGACAGAGTGTGTCTCTGACTCCCACCATTCATAATTGGAAACAAAAATTTAGACCACAACGTGTGATGCAGCAGCCCCTCGAAAAGGATCAGCCGAGTGCAGCACCCTTGTGGGCAAGAGCTCGCGAAATCCTCCAAGCAGCG
>NW_909258.1:0-1055 GCF_000209065.1 Trypanosoma cruzi | reverse complement strand
GAGTGCATACAGCATGTCCCTGGTACAAAGTATACAGACAAGCAGAGTGTATGTATACACTGACAGGAACATGCCAGTTGATATAGGCCTCTCTCTCTTGCACCCACTGCTGAGTGTTGGCACCGCGGCGGCAGCGGCAAGCAGAAGAAGCAGCGGAAAGGGACAAGCAGCAGCCGCACTGTTACTGCCGTGGATCGGAGGCGGGGCGTCCTTCATGTCTGCCTCCCAACCCCGCACACCACCGCCGCTTCATCCTCCCTCGGCGGAGGGTCCACGGCGCCCTGCGCGTCATCAGCGGCATCAGGGCTCCTGGGTCCCGTGGCTGTGGCACCGCCACCGGCCTTGTCGCTGGCGGCCTCATCTCCTAATGATTGTCCCACAACAGACGTCACACCATCGGCGGCCACATCGTCGATGTCCGGAAGATCGCTCTCCTTCTCCGCCTCCTGCGGCGCACCCGCGGTGTCGCTGGGCAAGAGCACTCCGTTGCCGTCGTGGCACCTGAGGCGACCTCCTTCTCCTCTGGCGACGGATGCTTCTGGGGAGCAGCCGTGTCCACATCCTTCGGTGGTGTGCCACGGCCGGTCCCAATGCTCTCTGGATCGGGGACGGATGCCCGTAGCAAAGCTTGTTCAGTAGATGCCAGTGAAACCGTCCTGCTCCATACACCCTCTCACATCGCCACCCCACGAAACCACTGGAAGCAGCCTGCCGCTGGTGGCGGATATCGTGCACACCTGCGCGTGGTCACGGCAAATAGCTTTTCCCTCGTCGTAGGGCGGAGCAACCCACGTAATCGTCGCCTCGGCCGTGCATGGGGCACAACGGGCGTTACCCTCTTCAGTCACTCTCAGACGCACCCGCATGCCGAGGCACCGCAATGCCGCATGCATGACAGCACCGAGATGTATGTTTCTTCCGGGTCCCTCGCATCCGTCGTGTTGGTGGGAGGCGTGTCCAGACACCACGAAGAGGGCTTGTCCCCAGGCACCGCAGACAAACATTCTCCCCTCCAAATAACAGCGGCAGCATTTCTCACATCCAGTGCGGGACCA
>NW_909257.1:0-1055 GCF_000209065.1 Trypanosoma cruzi | reverse complement strand
GTTCGTATGATAGAAAGTGCGTTGCTTCACGGCGTGGCGAATTGATTTACGTCCAGCAGATGTTACAGGACGTAGAGGCGGAGTATCATACGGTGGCTGGTGGGGACCCAAGCTATGCCTCGGACAGGGACACCGCACTGCTCGAGGAAGCGGAGGCCCTTCGCAGCCAATTGGCTCAACTCAAGTCTTCTTTTGATATTGAAGACATGATTAAGAAACATCTCCATCTTCGGGATAAACTGCCAGAGCGGCGAGAACGCAAACGCCCTGGCGTTGCTGCTGCTGGCAACTCTACCTTCGCCGACGCATCCCTTGCATTTGTTTTAGATGTGCAGGCCTCCACCGCCATGCCGCGTGAGCTGACGCAACAGTTGGCACATCGTTACCGTGAGCAGCGTGTGCGCCGTGAGCGGCTCCTTGCCTCGCAGCATGGAATTGGAAAGATTGGATTTTCCGCGCCAGTGACTCGTGTAATGGAGAAGTGGCGGCAGTCGCGTGAGTTGATGGTGCTTGACCCGCGTCGGGAGAGTCAACCCGTTTCTCGCCGCTACTCTGAGAGCCTCGCAAAGGTGGAGCGACATGCCATAAAGTGTCTTTCAGCCGCAAAAGGATCGTCAAATCAGCTGTTCTCTCTGTACCTGTTGCAACAAGGACAAAGACAACCACAACGCGCCTCGAGGAACCTTTACAACTTTCATGAGTTTCACGAAGATGAGGAGGAAGAGGCGAGGCAGCGTCAGACGACAGCCATGTATCAAGTAAGCAGCAGTCATCCGTACACACCATTTGCTGGTATGCAGAATGACACGGATGATATTGCGCATGATACGTTCCAGGCCCCACTTATTTCACCGTTACGAACGAGTTTTGATCCACGTGCGACCTTCGCAGTGGATTTGGGAGAGATCCGGCAGGGGAACACGCTTGCAGAGCAGCTAGCGATGCAGAGCATGCAGTATAGCCACAGCATTTGTCTCCCATCTCAGGAATCGGTGTGGGAAAACAGTGAGGTTTACGAAGGTGCGCAGCGAAGACGCACCGGGCGACCGATGAGC
>NW_909256.1:0-1055 GCF_000209065.1 Trypanosoma cruzi | reverse complement strand
GACTGTCCGTAACCACAAGCAGGGTTTTACGCCTGTGGCGGATACGAGGAATCATCAGCTTCTCTAGGGCTAGAAGCAGCGCACGGGATTCCGTCCTGTAGCTGCATGGGCGCGCACCGCAGTTTATGCTGGCCTTTTCTATTATCTCCGATGAGTTGAGGGATGAAAGCAGTATTCCAACCCCTGCTGACTTGGGAACGTCGACACCGCCATCGGTCGCAAGTATCCACGAACGATGGCTGTGCAGCGCCAGAGCCTCTTCGCTGACTCTGCGCTTTTCCCTTATCAGCTCCTCTTCGTCAGTTATTGAGTGGTCTATCGGAAGTTCCACACCGATGTTGACCCGGTGAGCGGAGGCCGCAAACCAGGGAGGAATGGAGGTGCGAAAGAACCGCTCTTCGCGTGGTGAGCTCTCGGTGATGCCATAGTCCTTTGTGTATGCGTCTACGAAGGCATATGGCTCGTCCCGAGATAATGGCGAGATGCGGAAACCGGCGCGAGGTGGTGGCTCAGGCGGGGGTCTCCGCATCCAGTCCATCTGGCATGCGCGTGTGTTCTCAAATATTGAGAGCCGCGCGCGCAGGCAAAGGACGTGGAGCGGCGGCATATTAGCCTCCAGCAGTGCGGATTCCGGGTCAACAGTGCTCGGAACTCCGCTGACAATGCGTGCTAGAGTTGCGTACGTCTTCTGCATCTCATTCTTCGCTGAATCCGTCGCTGCCGCCCATATGAGCTCACTGCCATAGCGTAATTTGGAGCACCGTATCCAATGACGAACGTGCGTAGGTCATGTGGCGATGGTCCCGCCTCCTTGTGCGCTATGCAGCGTAGCTACGATATCCGTTGCGAAGTGGCAGCGCATTGCTTGGTGGCCGCCACATTTAGCGTCAGTCGTGGTCGAGATCCATGCCGATAAGCTTCGTAGTTCGCGACGCCCCCATGGTAATGACTGGGGTTTGACATCCAGCCACTACCAGGGGCCACTTTCCTTCGCGATCATCATCTGACTCCGTGTGCGTGGATAGTGTGGACCAAGCAGCTTCACACTTTGATGG
>NW_909255.1:0-1055 GCF_000209065.1 Trypanosoma cruzi | reverse complement strand
TATGATTTTTTGGCAGAACACGACGGTTGGGGGATCAGGGAACCGATAGCGGCTGGTTAATTTTTATTTTATTTTATTTTGCCATGCCACCCACACCCTTTTGATTCCCTTCTCGCGGTGGGGTCTTGTGGCTGCAGGACCCCAAAGTCTGCCACTTCGTAAGTAATAAATATATATGTGTCGAATCCGAATAGAGTGAGCGGGCCACAACTGTGGCTAATGGATGATTTATATATACACTTACTTGTTGTTAAACTTTGGGGATATGATGGATCCATTCTTATTCCATTCATTCCTTTCTTATTCCTATCTGGATTGTTTTCTATGATTGAGAAACTCAGGATTTGGCCAGCCGCCCGGAAATTTTTTCTGCTTTCTTTCTTTTGTAGTGTGTGTGTGTGTTGGCGTGGTGTTGCGAATAAGTAGTGTGACTGATTGCGCGTGTCGGGGCATGGTGTTTTTTTTCCGGAAACGACGCACTGCCTCGTCAACATGTGTGTGCTACTGCTCCTTCTTTTCTGGCTTTCTTTTTTGTGAGGGTGCGTAGATAGTGTGCAAAGTGCGTATTTATGCGTTCTGGGGGAGACGGTAAAAAGGGCCCTGGGCCCGCGGCATGCATTTTTTTGTTGGTAGCATTACCGCTGGTGACGGCCATGTGTGTGCGTGGTGGGGGGCCCGGTGGAGGTGTGGGCGAGGATGAGGGAGAGGGTGGCGGTGCGTGGCGCAGCACCGATGCCTTGCACCCCATTGAGGCCGAAATGCGGCCTTACGTGCGCGAGATGATAGGGCACGCCTTTAACTCCTACATTAAGTATGCCTTCCCGAAGGACGAGTTGCGCCCGGTGAACGGGGCAGGGAAGAACACCATGGGCGGCTACGGGTGGACGCTGATCGATGCGCTCGACACGCTGGCGGTCGCTGGCTTCCACACGGAGTTTCGTCGCTACGCGAGGTGGGTGGAGGAGAATGTGAGCTTTGACATTGACATCTCTGTTTCTGTGTTTGAGACGACGATTCGGGCACTTGGCGGACTTCTTGCGGCGCATTTTATGTAT
>NW_909254.1:0-1055 GCF_000209065.1 Trypanosoma cruzi | reverse complement strand
AGAATAAACATGTCATTGAACTCTTCGTGGCATTCACACACTTGTAGCGGCATCCTTTCCAAGGGCTCTCGGTACAAAAGGGCATTTTCATCCAAACACCTGCGTGCGTATACACGCAACTCAAAATTACGACTGCGATTCATCCGAACGGGCATCACAACTGCGATGTTACTAAGCCAGAGCGGTTGGGCTACACAGAAAAACTCTGCCTCTTGTTTTTTTTCACGGAGGGCAGACCAACGGTGCGAGAGACAGTCAAACAGGACGAACCCGTTCTTTCCTGCAAGAACCACAGAGCCACCATCTGGGCTTACGGCGCCTTGCGTCAGAGGGTAATTCTCAATCGCGTACTGCGAGCGAACGCTGACCACATCGTTGAAAGTAGGTCCTCCTCCCGCTGGAAAATTCCCCGCGAGGCGCAGCGAATCATTGTTAAATGCAACGATTGGGGTAAAGCAGCCCGTGGTTTCCCCGCAAGGGCTTGAAATAATTTGACCGAAACTGTACTCCGTAAACCCATCACTCAGTGGTTCAACGACAAACAGGCGATGGCCATGAGAGGCCCATAAAAATGAAATGCACCCCTGAACCACGCGTCGCTGAGGATTATGAAAAAGCATCGAGGAGCACAAGCAAACCCCGCTGTAATGAAGAACAAACACGCCAAGGTGATAGAAACCAACGCATAACAATTCTTCGTCGGGGCTCCAAAGCAATTCGCCGATAGGACCATGCCGTTTCACGCCCCTCAGGCACTTCAGTCCATTCCACATGAGTTTAAGCGAAAGATCTTCACCAATCCACTTACACATGACGTCACCCGCATCCGTGGCCATCACTAACAGCATGTGCCTTGAATTCACCGACACACGAGCTACACATGTGGCAGCGGCACACTTGAGCGAAAAGGCGATGTCATCCCTTGTAAAGTCACTTCCCACATTGCTTTGGGCTAAAACAACGTATCCATTCGACAACAAAAACACCGTCAACTTTATTTGGGAAGAATGGCACACATCCAAAATCGACCCAGACAAAATATCCCCGCGGACACA
>NW_909253.1:0-1055 GCF_000209065.1 Trypanosoma cruzi | reverse complement strand
CGCACACACACTCACAGCCGCTGATGCTGCTCGTCCTCGCAGCGAAGCACACAGCGTCCACGGTGCACGCGCCACAGTCCAACACCGTCACGGGCGTCCCAATATTGAGCTCTTCTTGGTAATCCGTCACAGGAGAGCCCCTTGCCTCGTTGCACATGCCGTAGATGGTCGGGCGCGTGTCGGATGGTGGTGACCAGTTTCTTGTCATACTTACAGTTGTTGACAAGTACGAGCCGTAAGTGAAGTTGTTGTCAAGTATCGACCACACACTCTGATCGCGGAACGTCACGCCGTCGTAGGCAACCACGTACACGACGTAGGCGGTGCGAAACTCGCTGTCGCGATGCACCAGCCAGCTGCCGCCAGTCACAGTCAGCGAGTTTGCCATGAGCATGGCGAAGCCGAGACGGAAAGTGCTGGACAAAATCTGCAGCACGCTGCCGCCATCCACAACAAAATCCTTGAATAAATACGCGCCTTTGAAGTATTCAGTGCTCGGCGCACTCCACGAGCTGTTCTGTATGGAGAACACGGAGCCGTCGGCAACACGCAGTTCCGACGCAAGACCGCGCATCACATGCGTCCGCGAAAGGACAGCGCAGTTGTCCATGTAGAAGACGCTGGACAGGTTCACGACGAGGCTGCGCTCCACGAGGATCGCAGCGCACGAGCCCCCGCCACACGCCAGCGTCGACCGCGTCATGACAAACCGCGTCGACAGCAGACGGAAACCGTCCAGGACTAGCGCGGGGCCGTACCGGGATCTCTCGTGGCCAGGGGCCGTCTGCACGTACTGCGACCCGCCAACCGTCGCGCGCAGCGTTGAGTTCGCCAGAAGCACACTCGAGTGCAGCGGCATCACGCCATGCAGCACGATCGTGCCCTCCAGCGACGTCACATTCGTCATGTTGACAAGGGCGTGGGGCATCAGGCGAGACGTGCTCTCGCTGAGGCCACCAATCCGCAGCTGCGCGCCGCCCGCAAGCACGCAGTGGCGCAGCGTCACGTTCAGCGCGTCAGCGAACGCGTCCATCGAGCGCAGGTCCACCGCCACA
>NW_909252.1:0-1055 GCF_000209065.1 Trypanosoma cruzi | reverse complement strand
TTTTCGAGCGGCTGCTGCACCACACGCTGTGGTCTAAATTTTTGTCTTGAATTATGAATGGCGGGAGTCAGAGACACTCTCTTTCAATGTATGTTTGCGTGTGCACACACTGGACACCAAACAACCCTGAATTATCCGCTGCTTGGAGGAGTTTCGCGAGCTCTTGCCCACAATGGTGCTGCAGTCGGCGGATCGTTTTCGAGCGGCTGCTGCACCACACGCTGTGGTCTAAATTTTTGTTTCGAATTATGAATGGCGGGAGTCAGAGACACTCTCTTTCAATGTATGTTTGCGTGTGCACACACTGGACACCAAACAACCCTGAACTATCCGCTGCTTGGAGGAATTTCGCGAGCTCTTGCCCACAATGGTGCTGCAGTCGGCGGATCGTTTTCGAGCGGCTGCTGCACCACACGCTGTGGTCTAAATTTTTGTTTCGAATTATGAATGGCGGGAGTCAGAGGCACTCTCTTTCAATGTATGTTTGCGTGTGCACACACTGGACACCAAACAACCCTGAATTATCCGCTGCTTGGAGGAATTTCGCGAGCTCTTGCCCACAATGGTGCTGCAGTCGGCGGATCGTTTTCGAGCGGCTGCTGCACCACACGCTGTGGTCTAAATTTTTGTCTTGAATTATGAATGGCGGGAGTCAGAGACACTCTCTTTCAATGTATGTTTGCGTGTGCACACACTGGACACCAAACAACCCTGAACTATCCGCTGCTTGGAGGAGTTTCGCGAGCTCTTGCCCACAATGGTGCTGCAGTCGGCGGATCGTTTTCGAGCGGCTGCTGCACCACACGCTGTGGTCTAAATTTTTGTTTCGAATTATGAATGGCGGGAGTCAGAGGCACTCTCTTTCCATGTATGTTTGCGTGTGCACACACTGGACACCAAACAACCCTGAATTATCCGCTGCTTGGAGAAATTTCGCGAGCTCTTGCCCCACATGGTGCTGCAGTCGGCGGATCGTTTTCGAGCGGCTGCTGCACCACACGCTGTGGTCTAAATTTTTGTTTCGAATTATGAATGGGCGGAGTCAGAAGCACTCT
>NW_909251.1:0-1055 GCF_000209065.1 Trypanosoma cruzi | reverse complement strand
GTTGATGGAGATGCGGAGACTCGCCGGCTCCTTCTCCGCGTAGGCAATGAAGCTTTTCCCCCCAATTCTTAGCTGCAACGCCCCTGACTTCAGTTTACGGAAGGGCACCGTCAGAACGCTGCCGTTCAGTGAGATGGCAACTTCTGCAGGGCTCGTAAAGCCCATGGTGACAGTAAATTTTTTAAATCTATTCACATACGATTCGGTGAGTTGATTGGTTAAATAATCCGACGAAGGAACGTGCCCTGCGCCAAGAAATGTGACATACTTACCGATGTTCTCCTCGCTCTTCCGCAATATTCGAAAGACACAGGCGGCAATGAGTGCGAGGTGCACATCCTGCTCCTGCGGCCCTTGCATGGCACGCTCTGTGATGAGGCGATCAAGCCACGCCGTGCTGATGTCGCAGTCGATAAACTCCTCCCGCTCTAGCAACTCCAGGACGTAAGAGATGGATGTATGGATCTCCCCACGTATGACCAGGTTGCGCAGCGCCATGACCATCCCGCGACGTGCATCCTCGCGGGTCTCACCGGAGGAAAAGATGTGACCAAATTGCGAATCCGCAAACTGATGGATCTCGCCCCCGGGGTTGGCAGAGAAGTAACCCCAGCACTCCTTGCTGTTCTTGAACGTGATTTCCTCCACGCGACCGGTGGTGGGACAAAATCCCTCCTCCGTGTTCTCTGCAGTAACACGCACGGCAATGGTATGCCCTTTGGCCGGCAGAGACCTGCGCTGCAAAAAATTAATTGGAGTCGTCGTGTACGGCCGTTCACCGTAGAAGCTGCGTACCTCCGGCACACGGTGGAGGGGCACGCCCATGCCGACGCAGAGGAGTGCGGCCGGCAGGTTAACACCGGAAATAAGCTCCGACACGGGGTGTTCCACCTGAATGCGGGGGTTAAGCTCGAGGAAAAAGAAGTTGTCTGTCGCCTTATCGTACATGTACTCCACGGTGCCGAGCCCGCGGTATCCCACTGCCTTAGCGAGGCGTATGGCCGCCGCCCTCATCGAGGCGATGATCGATGGATCCACGCCAAAACAGGGCCCTC
>NW_909250.1:0-1055 GCF_000209065.1 Trypanosoma cruzi | reverse complement strand
GTCACGATTGCTGCTGTTGTGACTCCTTTCTCCGCCGGAGGAGAGCTCTTGCACGAGAAAGATCAGCATGCAATTTCTGCAGCTTTCCACGCAACGACAACGACTCTTGTCTCACCTCCTGCAGCTGCTTGTCGTGACGGATGAAGGCTCTAAACGCCAATGCCAAAAGGCGCTCCAAATCTGCACCTTGCTCCATCATTAAGTCCAACCGGCTACACACCGCCCCCATGAGCAACTCCTTCTCCGCCCTTTCGTAGCGCATTTGTCTCTGAAGCAGCAGCAAACGTCCATTGACGCATGTTACTTGTTCCTTCCACTCCTCCACAATACGCTCATGCTGAGAGCATTCCAACTGCGCTCGCTTTTCCAATAGTTCCACCCTCTGGTTATGCGCAGACTCCGCCGCTCTGTGAGCCTCGCAGAGCTGTTGCTTCTCAGCCACAGCCTGCTTTGCACACCGCAGGAAAAGTGACAATGTAGCGTAGGCACCGCTACAGGCATCTGCAATAGCGCTACGGGCGTATCGCTCCGCCTCAAACAAATTATTACAGGCGAGTGACCTCGTACGCAGATTAACGCCAACTAAATATTCCTGTCGCGCCTGCAATTCGCAACATTCCGCGTGCAGGTTGATACAGGCACCAATGACGCTCTCAATGGGGTAATCTAACTCCGAGGACATGTTCAGAACCTCTCGGGCACGCCAGACGGCATGGCGAATGGCACTGCCTTCCTCTTGCTGGGCTTCAATAAGCATTTGCTTTTCCCGAAGCTCGGTCTGCAGTGTTGTGACTAAAAGCTTCAGTGTGCGCCGATCCGTCTCTCGGTCATTTTCACCCGCAAGCACCTCATCCAGCTGCTTCTTCAGGCGCTTATTGTCTCTGTAGAGTTCAAAGATGTCTTCATCCTTTTGGTCAATGACTTCGTAGTATTTCTGCACCACTTGGCTGATATCATCCATCGCTTAAGGCGTAAATATCAAATGTGGCGAGGATGATAAGAGGAGCTGCATCTTCGATGGGGAGAAAAGGAAATAATAAACAACAAAAGATAAA
>NW_909249.1:0-1055 GCF_000209065.1 Trypanosoma cruzi | reverse complement strand
AATCCCCGTCTTCTTGCTGCTCCTCAAAGAGGCGACGCCGCTCATCCAACACCTGACGATTAAATTTCACGTACTCCGAGTGCACATAGGCGTTGGATATGAAGGCCGTCACGTTGAATCCAAGCATCACAAGCAACGGGAGCTGCACACAAGCACAATCCAGACAAACATCAACACCTCGCCTTCTTGCCTCATGCGTGTACCACTCGCCGTACAGAAGGCGGTTCAGGAAGATTGTAGAACTCACTAACGCAAGGAAAAGAAAATTTTAGTGCTTGGCGGGGTCCTTTGCAAAAACAGTCCGAGAAACCAACACAAGGGAGGCTGCACTGAAACCGTTGCCAATGGCAGCCAATAAGTACGGCAGCGGCAGTGCAGCCCTGGGCACCACGAGGAATAAAACCAGCGACAGGATCACGAACACATCAGCCAAATAGACAGAAACGATAATCGAAACCCTGTCCTCGGCCTTGCGTTTCTGCGACCAGACCTCGAAGTAGCTCATCAGTAGCCGACCCGCCGCACTTCCCACCCCGTTCAGCACTGTGAGAAGCGTTTTGATGGCGTTGTCCACCTCTTCGTCAGCAAGCGCGGCGTAGACAAAGCTGGCGTTGTAGATGATCACAAACATAGTGCCCCCCATGGAGAAGACACTCCAGAGAAAAGCCCACAACTTCAGCGTTTTCAGGTTCTGGAGAAAGGTCGTCTGGTACTGCGGCGCAATGTAGTCGACGTCCGTCTCCACCTTCTTCGGAGGACCACCAGCCGCCGCAGGCTCGTTCGCCATCTCATCACCCGCGCTCGGTCTCTCCGTCCCACCGCAGTCATCCTCCTCCCGTTGTGTCTCCCCCCTCTCAAGGCACGAAACGGGCAATGCCATCAACGGAAGTGCCACAAGGACAGCAATCAAGATGGACGCAAATATGATGCGCTGCGTCCTCCCCCACCCCAGATACGCAACCAGTGCGCTCTGCAGTGGCAGGTATATAACCAGCAGGACAACAAACGCAATGCCGATCGCGAAGCGAATGTGGGTGGTTGCTGGCGGAGGTAAA
>NW_909248.1:0-1055 GCF_000209065.1 Trypanosoma cruzi | reverse complement strand
GTGTTTTACTTCCTTCTTGTTGGACTCACTGGGGATTTGTCAGTGCTCTGGGGCGGTAGTTGTGTTGTGTTTTTGGAGTGGAGGCGGGTCTTGCCCGATTGCCTGTTTCTTCTTTTTGTTGCCTCTCTTGTTGCTTAGGATGTTTTACTCGGCTGCCCTCTCGCGGGATGGACCGGCCGTTCGTTTTTTCTTGCCCCACTGCCACCACCACCTCTGCGGTGTGAGTGCCGCCTCCGATGCTGACGGCCAGCGAAAACACAGGCGCCGTGCTTGCAACGATCACTTCGCCTGCACCTGTGCTGCCCCAGATCCCACGGCCATTGCGCGGAGGGGAAGGAGCGCTGTGCGCGCGTGAGTGGAGCGTGCTCCGTGGGTGAGGCGGCGGCCGTGTATCATCATTTCTGTGCCGTGACTGTCTCAATCGGGCCCGCAAGAGCAGCACCGACGGCGTGAAACGCGCAGGGCGACCGACGACTTTATGATGCGATCAATCGAGGCATTTGTATGACCGTGACGATGAGTTACACCTCCGTGCACCCAGCTACCTACAACAGGCACGGGACTGACGCGCCCCTTCCCTCCACAGCCCTCTCCGCCGCTTTCTCCCTCTCTGTCTCTCTGCGCCACGGTGCACCACCTCGCCTCCTCTGTCGTGCCGGAGTGTGCTTTCCCGGGCTGTGTGCCGCATTCCCCGTTTAATTTCTAATCCTGTTGTACTGACAGTGTTCTTGGGATTATGCTTTGTTGTGCCTGTTATTTTTGTGTGATTTTGATTATACATCTGATTGTGCGTTTGATGAGACAAAACCCACTGAGCAGTAGGCGTATGGTGCGCGTATGCGCAATAAAAGAAGACCGTGGGTTGCACCGTTGTGGAGCACGATCTTTCATTGCACCAACGGCGGACTTGCCCGTGGGAGAGCGCACTGAAAGCCATTGATATCCCGCGGCATTTGGACGGGTGTGTGCCAAAAACTGGGCGCAAAATGATTGTGCGGTACACAACTGTGGAGTGCAAAGAGGACCGCGACGGATTTGCGTCGGCTCGACTGCTG
>NW_909247.1:0-1055 GCF_000209065.1 Trypanosoma cruzi | reverse complement strand
TCTCTTTTTTATTCTAATTGAATGTTAAGCACATTGTTTTTTGATGAGGCCGATGCCAGTAGCGCCCTTCATGTGAAGGCGACGCGTCAGCAGCATGCGGAGGGTGAAGAGGAGAGTTTCGAGGTCTCTGGTGGTCCCTTGGTCACACGCAACGCAATGCACTGCTTCAACAGTGGCTCCATCCCCATCCCCTCTTTGCGAGCCACACTACTTTGGTGGTTGGACCGCGATGCACCACGGGTGCATCTCCTCTTCACGAGCAGTTCACCTGGTGACGTGAGTTACTGTTGTCGCAAAATGTCAGTGGAGGTTCCTGCAACGCGCCAGACGATCATTGCCTGTGGACTCACTCACATTAGAGAAGAGACTGTTTTTGCCGTCACATGGGTGACCTCCATCCCGGAGGTGGGGCTGCTGCGGCTTCAATTACAGCGAAGCAATGATCACCACAGCCAACTTCTTCTTGTTCCCGATGGAAGGGCAGTGCTGACCTCGCGGCTTTTTCGGGTTGCTGAGGCATTTGAAAATGAGGCTGAAACTTTTTCCTATGCGAATGGTGGATACAACAAGGATGTTGGGGAAGAAGTTGGGATTGGCACTTCTTTTTCCGCATGCATTCTTGCAAGTCTTCCAAGAGAGAAGGCACTTGATGGGTTACTTTCCATGATTATCCTCTCCAACGGCATTAGTTTGTGGTGGGTTGAGATGGGGGAGGACGGCGCTTTTGCCGAGAAAGAGATCCATATCCCAAATTCTTGCAATGGAAACATTTCAGGGTCTTCACAGGGTAGTGGAGTTGCTTCTTGGCTTCCCAGCTGGCCGTGGGATGGCAAACGGGTAAAGGGACAATGGTGCCTTACCGTCAGTGCAGTGCAACAGACGCAATACATTCTTGTTCTGCATTGCAGTGGATTGTTGGAATTATATGACAGTTCAGTGGAGTCAATGGGTCCCATCTTCTCCTGTGCTCTACCCAAGGACGCGATTGCCAATTCCAGAGCCGCATATCAATGGGCTACACTTCTTAACGACGATATACATGTGGTGACATGCTT
>NW_909246.1:0-1055 GCF_000209065.1 Trypanosoma cruzi | reverse complement strand
TCCCTCAACTTCATCGGGGATAATAGAAAAGGCCAGCATAAACTGCGGTGCACGCCCATGCAGCTACAGGACGGAATCCCGTGCGCTGCTTCTAGCCCTAGAGAAGCTGATGATCCCTCGTATCCGCCACAGGCGTAAAACCCTGCTTGTGGTTACGGACAGTCAGTCTCTTCTAGCGGCTCTAAACAAGGGCCCGCACAGTCATACCGACTGGACGGAGGATCAGATCTGGCAGCGTCTCTTGACACTGACGCGTGCTGGCTGGTCCGTGCACCTGCAGTTTTGTTACGGACATTGTGGAGTACATGCTAACGAGCCTGCAGATCAGTATGCGACGCAGACTATGGAAAGTGGACAATACACGGAGCAAGGAATCGCACCTTTATGGCACACGGATCTGCTGACATGTTTTACTACCCAGCTCACCAACAAGTGGCGTAGTACCCTTCGTCAAGACACTCATCGCTACTTGCTTTGCGGCACAAGGCCATCAGATCTCAGCGGTAAGGACCTGATCACTCAGGAAGTTCTACACCGTCAGGAACTGGTTCACCTCGCAAGGGCAAGGTGCGGGGAATCTGAGCTCTGGGGCCGACTATACTGGGCCGTGAGAGATTGCACGAACCAATGCCGATTCTGCAACATCTCACCGGAACAGTCTGCATATATGCGCTCTAACAACGATCCAACTGCACCGGGGACGGACACTGTTCCCCCGTCGGCGAGGGAGGAAGACGTCTCTCCAGTAAGGAGACGGACCCTCACACGCCGTCGGAAGGAGAAATGTCCGCACTGTGATTCCACATTGACGGGATTCTCGGGTCTCGTCAGTCACTGTCGGTCATTTCATCCGGAACATCCTCCACCGCTTCCCGAGCTCAAATGTGATTTCTGTGACATGGTTTTCCCCACACGGAGAAGCACCGCACAGCACAGAAGTCGCTGCGCACACAACCCAGACGCCACACGGCATCGAAACAGCAGTGCCAGGAGGCGATCTCTGCTGCCGCAGGATCAGCCAGCTTCCACTAGCACGCCAATCGGCCCGCAGGAAA
>NW_909245.1:0-1055 GCF_000209065.1 Trypanosoma cruzi | reverse complement strand
ACCGGTGCGCAGCACTCACCCACACACACACACGGGCACGTCCCCTGCGTCTCTCTGCATCACCCTTCTCCCCCTCGCACCCTGCACTCCCTAGTTCGTTTACAAGATCTTAAGCAACTCACCTTGGCGATGGCGGCTCGGTCCATGGACCACACACAGTGGCTGGCGAAGCTTGTGGCCTTTGACACGACGAGCCGCAACTCGAACCTTGAGCTCATCCACTACTGCAAGGACTACCTGGAGGGGCTTGGTGTCAAGTGCACCCTGCTACACAACGCCGAGAGGAACAAGGCAAACCTGTGGGCGACGCTGCCGGGCGACGGCGGCGTGACGAAGGGCGGCATCATTCTCTCCGGCCACACGGACGTGGTCCCGGTGGACGGGCAGAAGTGGGACAGCGATCCGTTTACGCTGACGGAGCGGGATGGGAAACTGTACGGTCGCGGCACGTCCGACATGAAGGGCTTTGTTGCCGTGTGCATGTCTCTGGCCTCCGAGCTCCTCAAGATGAAGCGCGCGAAGCCGATCCACTTTGCGTGGTCGTACGACGAGGAGGTGAGCTGTCTCGGCGGCATGGAGCTGGCGGAGTTTGCGCGGGACCACGACGTCAGGGCGGAAGGCTGCATCATTGGGGAGCCGACCGGCATGACTGTGGTGATTGCTCACAAGGGCGGCTCCCACTTTTGGGTGCGTGTGCGGGGCAAGGCGGCGCATTCGTCGCTCGCGCTGACGGGTGAAAGCTGCAACGCCATCGACTACGCCACAAAACTCATTACGAAGCTGCGCGAGATTGCGGAGGAGTACCGCCGGAACGGCACCCGGCATGACTTCGAGGTGCCGTTCTCAACGCTGTCGACGAACCTCATCAGTGGCGGCAACGCCTCGAACACCGTGCCCGCGGAGTGCGAGTTCCTCTTCGAGTTTCGAGCGCTTCCCAACGAGACTGTCTCCAAGATGATGCAGCAGGTGCGGTCTTACGTGGAGACGCAGCTTCTCCCGGCCATGAAGGCGGAGTTTGAGGACGCTGAAATTGTTATCACGCCGCGGAACGAAAC
>NW_909244.1:0-1055 GCF_000209065.1 Trypanosoma cruzi | reverse complement strand
CGCTGCAGTAAGCACGATGTGTGCCCCCCATGTACTTTTATTGATGTTGTCAACAAGAGTGGTCCAGTTCCACGCAGAGTCAATGTACCCTGCAACAACATCAGAGTAAAAGTGCGTAATTGATTGAGCATCAGCGGTATTTTTGGCCTTCACGTGACCTTCGGCAAAAGCAGCAATTACTCCACCAGCACTGACAAGAGAGGGTGAAACAAATGAATCCCTCGGCGTACCTGAATTGTTCCCCTCTTTTGGCAGCACCAGCGTCTTCCGCGACACAAATAGATCGACTCCCTGCAGCTTATAAATATTCCTCAAATCACTCTTCCCATTATTCCCTCCAGCGGCCGCAGCTCCATAGGTGCCGCAGCACATCATCACGATGAGGAGGAGCAGCACCGCGAAAGCAAACACATCCCGGAAAATGTGGGGCCTCTGCGGCTCACTCTCTCTTCCTTCCCTCCTCCCTCCGCTGGATCCGGTCACGCGGCGACGGTTGTCTGTGCGGGGTGCCTTCACTGCAGCAACACGTGAGAGCATATAAATATGTGTGTGTGGGCGGTGTGTGTGCTGTTGTTGGTCCTTTCAGAGCCTTCGGATTTCACAGTAGCGATTAGCGCTTGTTTGCTTTCTTCGTGTGTGATTGAGTGAGAAATAGAGAAAAATGCCAAGAAAAGAGTTGACACAGTAAGCACCGCCACCCATCCACAGTGAGTGGCATCATCATCCGTACAGCAGTCACTCCCAACAACAACTCACGCACACAGACACACGGAACAGGAGATGGAAGAACAGTGCACCAGGAACACACAGCGACGGTCACCACCAGAAGAAGCAGCAGGAGGCACAGCGGGTGCGTTGCTATTCGTCACGCTTCAGCAGACACTGAACAACGTCCACACACAAAGCAACCAGCGGGAGGCAAAAGGGCACAGCCGCACATCACAGCACTCATGCGCTGCCGCCAGTCATTTGGCTGCTGTCTCCTCCAACGCACACGCACATCATTCCACACAGCCGGAGAATCCCTTGTCGACAAAACCACGACGGGAGAGACA
>NW_909243.1:0-1055 GCF_000209065.1 Trypanosoma cruzi | reverse complement strand
TTCCCATTTGGAACACAGTACTCTCACCATATTTCGAAGACTCGCATGGGTATGAACAGCACCTTTGGGTTTCGCCGTAGTGCCTGAAGTGTAAATCATCACACAGTCATCACGTTTGCTTGGTCGAAAAGAGCACTCCTCTACCCAATGACGATGGACGACATTAAGCGAATCAAGATGATCTGTATCGTAAAAGAGACCTGTTCCATCTTCGGCGTCACTGACAATACAATGCGCTTTAAACTGTTCTCGTATCATTTTCTGACGCCATGCCTCACGATGCTCTTCCGAGACCGCTTGCTCGTGTGCTATTCTGTCCATAACGTCTTTTGCATCCTTGATTGGATTCCGCTCTTCCTCTGGGAGCAAATGCTCCGGTAGAATCACTCTGGTTGAGGCCTCGGAAACATCCCGCTTTTCCTGTATTTCCGCGAGTAATGTCTGTGCATCAAACAATGTTTCTACATCGTATGTACTCCGTGAAAACCAGGGGAAATTCGCCACGGGATTCCGCAGACTACTGAAGCTGCGTACTATACACGGATCGTATTCTCTCGGAAATTTTTCCTTCATCATTGCCGTGTCGCTCATCACGGCTCGGCACCTACTGTGCCCCAAAATGTATGACAACTCCGTCGCATAATTCTGCGAAGCGGAAATCGGAACAGCCATTTGATTCAGCGACCATGCCGCCAGGAGTGAAACCACGAAGGTGTACCCCGTGTCACCAATGATGGCAATGTTGTACCTTCCATCATCTTTCATGAAATCACAGCTCAGCACCTCGCCTTTGACATCTGAAAAGACACTTCGCACGTTACTCGGCCGGGGTCGCTGCACCCAACTGAGCGAAGGCTCTCCATATGCCACCATCAACGCCTCTCTTCGTTGGGTGATGACGTTTGACATAGAGAGCACATCCTTTTGCAGCTGCCCGTACGTGTAGCGTTCGGTCTTTCTCCCCGGAATCTCCACCACTATCGCCTCCTTCTTCACAGGCGCCGAAAAGACGCTCTGTAAAATCGAATTGTAGCCAAAGAGAGTGGCAAAAGGGA
>NW_909242.1:0-1055 GCF_000209065.1 Trypanosoma cruzi | reverse complement strand
CTCACTGTGCAGATAAGCTCCACACCACTGAACGACCACACTCACGATGATGACGTGCCGTCTGCTGTGCGCCCTGCTGGTGCTTGCCCTGTGCTGCTGCCCGTCCGTGTGCGTGACAGCGACTGGTGAAGAAAAAAAAGAAGCCGATAGTTCAACGACTGCTTCGCCACCGGGAACAAGTGGTACAGGGCAAGCAAATACTTCCACGGGGCCAAGTTCAACAGTTATGAACGTTACGTTACCGGTAACCGAAAATCAGGACGCTAGGGGAGAAGCATCAGACAAGACGACTGATACCGGAAAAAGGACAGATGGAGTGGCCGTTACGTCAGGGATTACGGGGAACAGTGCGGAACAGCCAGTAATTGAGAACCATAAATCACAAGGGGCAAGTTCCGAGAACGATACGGTACAAAAACCGGCTGAGGAACAGAAATCAGGTACGACGCGCGATACCGGACAAGAGACAGGTAAGGGATCCGCTTCGCCAGAAACTTCAGATAAAGCAAGTCCGGAGCATATTCCAAAGGAGGGAGCAGGTGGGTCCGATGGGTCAGGGTCGTCAGGTGGGTCGGCTAACTCAAATACATCGTCAATTTCCGTGACCGGTACGGTACCGGCACAAATTCAGAAGGAAAATGCGCCAACAACAACAACCACGAATACGACAAAAGCACCAACTACCACCACCACTACGACTACGGAGGCGCCAACTACGACGACGACGACCCGCGCACCGTCACTTCTTCGTGAAAGCGACGGCAGCCTCAGCAGCTCTGCGTGGGTGTGTGCCCCGCTGCTGCTCGCCGTATCCGCGCTGGCGTACACCACTCTGGGCTGAAGAATTGTGTGCGGGCTGTGCGTGCCAGCACTCAACCGCGGGGACTTGTGTGTGTCCACTGTGGTCCGATGTGCTAAACAGGATAAAATAATGATTGTGTTTTGCCTCACTTGCTTCCGCTGCCCTGCTGTGTGCTCCTTGCCGCTCCCCGCATCCGTCACGTTGAACGCACCCCAGACACACTCATGTGCATGGCACGCACACAACTGATTGC
>NW_909241.1:0-1055 GCF_000209065.1 Trypanosoma cruzi | reverse complement strand
TGACAGAGACTGCCTCTGACTCCCACCATTCACAATCGGAAACAAAAATTCAGACCACAACGTGTGATGCAGCAGCCGCTCGAAAACGATCAGCCGAGTGCAGCACCCGTGTGGGCAAGAGCTCGCGAAATTCCTCCAAGCAGCGGATAGTTCAGGGTTGTTTGGTGTCCAGTGTGTGAACACGCAAACAGATATTGACAGAGACTGCCTCTGACTCCCACCATTCATAATCGGAAACAAAAATTCAGACCACAACGTGTGATGCAGCAGCCGCTCGAAAACGATTAGCCGAGTGCAGCACCCGTGTGGGCAACAGCTCGCGAAATTCCTCCAAGCAGCGGATAGTTCAGGGTTGTTTGGTGTCCAGTGTGTGAACACGCAAACAGATATTGACAGAGACTGCCTCTGACTCCCACCATTCATAATCGGAAACAAGAATTCAGACCACAACGTGTGATGCAGCAGCCGCTCGAAAACGATTAGCCGAGTGCAGCACCCGTGTGGGCAAGAGCTCGCGAAATTCCTCCAAGCAGCCGACAATTCAGGGTTGTTTGGTGTCCAGTGTGTGAACACGCAAACAGATATTGACAGAGACTGCCTCTGACTCCCACCATTCACAATTGGAAACAAAAATTCAGACCACAACGTGTGATGCAGCAGCCGCTCGAAAACGATTAGCCGAGTGCAGCACCCGTGTGGGCAAGAGCTCGCGAAATTCCTCCAAGCAGCGGATAGTTCAGGGTTGTTTGGTGTCCAGTGTGTGAACACGCAAACAGATATTGACAGAGACTGCCTCTGACTCCCACCATTCATAATCGGAAACAAAAATTTGGACCACAACGTGTGATGCAGCAGCCGCTCGAAAACGATCAGCCGAGTGCAGCACCCGTGTGGGCAAGAGCTCGCGGAATTCCTCCAAGCAGCGGATAGTTCAGGGTTGTTTGGTGTCCAGTGTGTGAACACGCAAACAGATATTGACAGAGACTGCCTCTGACTCCCACCATTCACAATCGGAAACAAAAATTAGACCACAACGTGGAGCAGCGACCGCTCGA